>NW_007256000.1:129408-138567 GCF_000164805.1 Carlito syrichta | reverse complement strand
GGCTGGCTCAGGACCCCACATTTAACTGGCACGTCTCCCTGTCCTCCCAAGCCCTGGCATCTCAGAGCACCATGGCGTCCAGGCCCAGAGCACCTCCTCTCAAATGCCGGACCGCCACAGGCAGATGAGTTGGGAGGGTTTCTAGAATCTGCGCCCATGCCCATGGCAGGACCCCCTCAGACCCGGAGTGAAGTCAGGAGCCCGTCACTCAGGGCAGCCTACAGAGCTGTGGGCACGTCCTGGGTCCTGTCCCAGCCCTGCCCCTGCCCCAGGTGGCCGCGGGGTCTCTCCCCTGCCTGGACCTCGCTTCCCATCCCACTCCCAGTGTGCCCCAGCTCTGCCCATCCGGCCTGCTCAGGGCCTGCCCAAGGCCCCCGCCCAGGCTGCCGGGCCAGCGTCTGCACCAAGCTCCGTGGGCCCCTCCGGGGTCTCTGTCCATGTGTGCTCTCACCCCCACCCAGCACCTGTCCCCACTGAGACCCGGGGAGCTCTGCCCAGCAGGGGCTCAGCCCCCGCTATAGTCCCGATGTCACGGCGGACCCCCAAGACCAGCTGAGCCCAGCGATGCCCAGATCCTCCCTGGCCCTCGGCATCTGACAGCTGCTCCAGAGGGTCCCCGCCCCAGGCCCGCAGATCCCCCAGCCCACTCACTCTTGGCCTTCTCGCTCTTTCGTGAGGGCCGCCAGCGGATGCAGGAGCGATGCTCGTCCAGGTAGTAGAAGCGCACCAGGCCCTTGGAGCTGCCACGGAGCTTCACCATCTGTGTACCCTCCTGCATGGCACTCATGCACCGCTCCACTGCACATGGGGACAGACGTGAGCATCGTGAGCAGGGACACGCCCTGCCCTCACCACCCCCAACCTGCCCACCCGGGACCGTGTGTGTCCAGGGCACAGAGGCCACCCACTAGCCCACCTGCCCATGCTAAGGCTGAGGCCAGATCCCGGGCCCCTAGATGCTGGCTAGGGACACACCGCAGTCACATGGCCAGGCCACGGCCCAGCCGGGTCCCTGCAATCCCTCTCCCAACAGCCCAGGGATGGAGGGCCAGGCCGGGGCCCAGAGAGGACTCTGCCCGCCCTGCTCGGCCGCCTGCCCTCCCCAACACAGGACCAGTCCCAGCAATCCCAGATCCAGTGCCGGCCTGGGGCTCCGAGGGCCATGGAACAGCGGAGCCTGCAGGGAACACAGCAGCGGGAGGGCCACGGCATGGGAGACAGAGGCACAGGGGTCACAGTGCTGAGGAGGCCCACAGCCAGGCGCAGGGTGGCCGCAGTGGCAGCCATACCCGCTCCTGGGAGCAGACAGCCTCACTCCTGGATGTCTCCAGGAAAGCACCGCCCCACGCAAGAGGGACCACTAGTGCCCACTCCCCAGGGCCATGGACCAGGGGCAGATCTGGGAGGCTGCAGCTGGGTCTGAGCTCCACAGCCTCCAACCTTCCCTGGGTCCGCCGGCCTCTCTGCTTTCCTCCTCCCCTGCCCATGTGGCCCCCTGTGGGAAGGGTGGGAGGCTCCAGGAAGCCCAGGCCACAGTCAGCTGGGTCCCACCAAACCAGGCCCTGCACCCCTGCTCACAGAAAGCCCAGGGCCCAAGGTATACTAAAGCATAGAGCAGTCACGCCCCATGAGGCCAGCCCAAGGAGGAACCCAGAGGGCATCGCAGAGGACCATGAAGAGTGCCAGCCTGGAGGACTTCTATAGGCCTGGGGAGACCCGAATGCAGTGGAGGGGTGTGGCAGAACACAGGGACAGGCCCCGAGGCTAATTAGTATGGTGAGGCCTGGACGGGCCCTCTGGCCACTGTAACCAAGCCGGTGAAACAGCCCTGACCGGGGCTCCTGAAGCCTCCTCCCCATGGAGGGACAGCGGCCAGGGCCTCTGCCACCTCCAGGCCCAGCGCCTGTGTTGGCACCAGCAGGCTGCCGGATCCACTGGAGGTGCCACCATCTCGAGTGCCAGGGACCATCCACGAAAGCTCCAAGGCCCCTGGGCTCCCACACGGCACATCTGACCAGGCCCTGACCTGCTCCCCTGGGTTCAGCACCAGGCCCCGGGGGGGGGGCAGAGGTGCTGGGAAGCTCCTCTGAGTGGCGAGGGGCGGGGCGGGCTGCAGGATCACGTGGCCCCAGCGCACCGAGGGGGTGGGAAGGTGGAGGTGAGCGCTGGGAAGCACGGAAACCCTGGGCCTCAGAGCAGCCCCCACCCGCCCGGAGCACCTGGACAGCCTGAGGCCTGCACCCCACTGGGTGCCACTTCCCTGTCCTTCTTACCCAGTGGGCCTAACGACCACCTCGAAGACAATGCCACGCTGCCTCCAATCCAGAGGAGCACCTCCACCAGGCAGGCCACCGTCCCCTTGGTCCGGCTGGTGGTGGATGGCCAGGGATCAGGCATGCCCAGAGATGGCCGGGACTGGCTCAGGGAGGCCGGGGAGGCCGGGGAGGCCAGGCAGGGCCCTGCCCTCAGCGGCAGGTCAGGCTGTGGTGGTGCTGGGTGCACGGCCTCCGTGGGGCTCCCTTCTCCCATCCTCCTCTTCCTCTTCCCCCTCAGATCTCTCTGAAGCTCCCACAGGGCTGTGCCCAGGCCCAGCAGGCACGGGCCTGACTGTCACCTGCTATCCTAGACGGCCCCCAGGCCAGCCCACCCACTCTCCAGGCCACCGAGGAGTCTTGAGAAGACAGCATTCCGGGGTGAGGGAGAGGCAGGGCCTCTGCCTGCCCACACTTGGGCCCAATCCCCTGCACTAATCCTGCCTGGCTCCAGCCCAGCTGACCAGAGGATTTAGGCCAGGGGAAGTCCTAGCTGGGAACAGGAAGAGACCAGGGAGGTAGCAGTGTTGTCTGGGCCCCAGGCCACTGACCCGAGTTTGGGGCCGAAGGGTGACAGCAGGACCCGCGGGTGGCCCCTCCTGGGACCCAAATAGCACAGCTGTAAGACTCAGGGTGGGGGGATGATCCTCATGGGTCCCCAGGCACGTGATCGGGCCCGGTGTGGGAAGGGTGGTGTCCATCTCTCTCCGTCCCAGGCTCTAAAGAAGCCCCTAAGCTCACTCCCACACTCCTCACTTACAGGGACCTCCAATGGGGCCCCAAGGTGGGCGGGCCTGCAGGGGGCCGGCTGTGTCTCCAGGGCACCTTGTGGCCCTGGGAGTCCCTCCTGCTGACCCTGTCCCAGTGCCTCAGCTCCCACTGTGGTGGGGACCCCTCTGGACCCATGCTCCCCAGGCCTAGGGAGCAGGGCAGCGTGAGCAATGGGCTCTGCCCTCCACCCCGGCATCCTGGCCAGGACACCAGGGTAGCTGTGGGCACTCAGGGCTGGGCAGAGAACAATGAATGTGGGCTACCCTGCTCTGGGCCATGCCCAGGTTGAGCAAGCCCCTCGGGTGCCCCCAGCCCTCACCCACTCACGCCCTAGGCTGTGCTGGCCCCAGGAGACAGTCACCAGGGTCTGGGGCAGGGAGCCTCCTCCCCCTGCAGAGCCTGGGAAGGGCGGTGCCGGAGCCAAGGCTGGAATAGGAGGCAGCCGGCCATGAGGAGACGGCTGAGTATCTCTGGCTGGCCACAGAGACCCAGGGCTACACCCACAGGATTGGTGTCATCAACTCAAAGCCAAACTCCAGTGCCTGGCCAGGGCCGTGTGTCACAAGCTCTGCTTCCATCGGCATAAGGGCAGCAGGAGGCCCGACACTCTCTACCATGGAGTTAGATTAGGGAACCATCAAGTTGCCTGCGGGGACAGGGAAGACACCTGGGAGTCCCAGGAAGGTGAGTGCAGGTGGACACCTGGGTAGGAGAGCCCCAAACCCAAGGAGCCCAGGGCCCGAGCCAGGGCAGGAGGCGGGTCCGAGTACCTGGAGACAGATGGGTCCCCAGCCAGTCCCCGGTCCCATCAGGTTCCCACCACATGGGGTCTTCACTTCCTCCCCAACAGCCAAAGGTTCCTGCACACAAGAAGGTAGATTCTCCCTCCCTACCCAGGGGCTTCCCTCCCGGGCCTCCTTCCAGGAACACCGTGCTCTTTCCCCATCCCACCGGCTCTCAGCCACCAGCGGTTCCCCCATCAGCTGGGATGGGGGCTTGGTTGGCCCGTCTCCCCGGCAGGACTTCTTGGAGGGGCCCAGATTGAGTGCGGGTCCAGCCCCCTGCACCCAGAACTCCCTGACCCCTCCTCGGCAGCCCCGGCCATAATCCTCAGTGATGGGTGGTGGAAGGCCCAGCTAATCCACCCTGATGCAGGGCTCGGCCACAAGGCTGCCCGCCACCCTGAGGACCAAGGTGACCCCACCTCTTCTACAAGACGGGTGGACACAGAGCTGCAGCTGTTCAGCAAAGCTGGTGCCCAGGCCACAGAATGCTGCAGGGGGTGCCTGGCCTGGGCGCCATCTCTCCACCACGGCGTAGCTAGGCCAAGGACGGCACAGGCCACACACAGGTCACTGGTCATGTGGCTCCAGACCCTGAGGTGCTGACAGGACCCTGAGCCCCACCAGGAGGTGCAGTCCCCATGCCCCTGCCAGTCAGCCCCAGCCCGTCTGCACAGGGTCACATCCAAACGGTGGTGGGGACACTCCAGCCCCTCCAGCTCAAGGTGCAAGGCAGGCAAGGCCAGCCCAGGCCCCACATCCTCCCGGGTCACCCCAGCTGCCCCTCCTGCTCCCTCAGAGTCACAGTCAGGGTCCAAGTCCAGGGACCCAAGATCTAATCCCCACATGCTGCCCAAAGCTGACCCAGACAACACCTGGAGGCCAGAAGAGGCTCACACCCCACGAGGTCACGGTGGGTCCACCCCACAAGGTCATGGCAGGTCCACTCCATGAGGTCACAGCGGGTGCACCCCCATAAGGTCATGGAGGGTCCACCCCCACAAGATCAGGGTTCACCCACAATAAGGTCAAGGAAGGTCCACCCCACAAGGTCAAGGGAGGTCCACCCAAAGTCAGGTGGGTCCACCCCCATGAGGCCACAGAGGGTCCATCCCCATGAGGTCAAGGAGGGTCCACCCAAGGTCATGGTGGATCCACCCCCATGAGGCCACAGAGGGTCCATCCCCATGAGGTCATGGAGGGTCCAGCCCCACGAGGTCATGGAAGTGTCCACCCCCACAAGATCACAGAGAGGCCATCCCCCACACTGGCAAGTCCAACCTTCACAAGGTCACAAAGCGTCCTTCCCCATGAAGTCATGGAGGGTCCACCCCCAGAAGGTCAAGGAAGGTCCACCTCACAAGGACACAGAGGGTCCACCACCAACAAGGTCCCACGAGGTCCACTAGTACAGGCCGGCGAGTCCTGCCCCCTCCCTCCATGCCCGGCCCCAGCTGGCCCTGCCCGCCCCTGACTGGGCGCCAGCTGCCCAGAGGACACACAGGAAGGCCTGGTTCTGCTCTGCCATTCTGTGCAAGGCCCAGGACCCCGGCCACAGTCCACACCCACCCTCAGGTGGCCCGGCCCCTCCTAAAAGCCTATGCAGGAATACCTGAACAGCCTCCCTGCCCAGCTGTCCCACACCAGGTCAGGCGGGCCCCCACAGAAGGCTCCACCCAGGCCCAGCCAGGGTCAGGGAGCAGTCGAGGTTCTGTGGGGCAGAGGCAGGCCCTCGCCTTGTCTGCTGCCCTCGCCTGGTCTGTGCATCCCTGCACACCCCAGCAACGCCCCAGCCCTCTGTGCACCATCTGACCCCTGGGACACCCCTTGGGCAGGAACCTCTGCTTCCTGCTCAGCCACGGCCTAGCACACACAGACAGATGCTCATTGTACACGTGTGGGTGAGGAGGAAGACAGACAGAGGAGGCCGAGGCCCCCACACCAGCTCCAAGGAGGTGACAGGTGCTGCTGCAGGGTGGGGAGGGGCATAGGGAGGGCTCTTTGTGTCCAAGCCTTTCCAGGGACACTCAGCTGGCCTCTGCACTTGGATGCCCCACCGACCTCGCCTGGCTGGCCATGGCAGCTGCCAGGGAACAGAGTCCCAGACCTGCCCCAACCTTGGGTGGTCCTCCTCATCCCTGTGCCTCAGTTTCCCCACTGTCAAAGGTGCCCCTGCAGCCCCTCCCTCCAGCCCTGCATGGGTGGGTGGCAGCTGCTCACAGGAGGAAGAGCCCACACTGTCGGAAGTATGGGCAGCGCTGGCTTAAATCTGTCTTCCTGGCAGAGAGCAATCTTGCCCTGGCATTGTAGGCAACACGGCTGCCACCAAGAGGCCAGCGCAGCTCCTGCCCCCAGGGGAGCTGGGGAATCAATGACATCTTCCAACAAACTCACGAATCACACCCACAGGTTTCCCGGCGTGTGCACACATCCAGCACCCTTAGGTGCCCAGCCCCCACAGCTGGCATGCTTTGTCCATGGACCCCTCACTGAGAGACGTGCAGGGGCCCCACTCCCTGCAGGGTGCCACCTCCCCGGGGCCCTCCAGCACCCCAGACCGCACGGCCCAGCCCTGAAGCCCTCTCCTCCTCCAACACTTGTCTGCCTGACTGAGGCGGCCCTCCCCAGACCCACCCTCCTGGGGATGGCCAGCAGCGAGACTTGTTCCTTCCCCGGCCCTGGTCCATCCTCAGCCCCGGCCTCCTCCCCGGCTGCCTCGGGCCTTCTTCCTGGGGCCAGCTCCGTAGGCAGGCAGTGCTCAGACCGTGTTTGGAGTAGACAGGAGAGGGGAGGAAGTGGCCACCCTGTCCCGGCTGCTGTGCCCACCACGGATCAGCCAACCCCTGGCCCGGCGCAGCACGGGCGGAAGGACAGGCCCACACACAGATGGCAGAGATGATGTCGACGTCTGGGAGACGTCCCCCGCGCTTTCGAGCGCCTCCCCCAACTATTTCTAGTGTATCAGGAGTGCAAGTCGGTTCGTGGACCCCAGGGACAGGCCTAAGGAGGACCAGCAGGGCCTTTCAGCAGTGGTGGTGGCCGCGCCCTCCATGCAGCGGGCAGCTCAGGCTCTCTGCGGGAGTGGCTAAGCTCTGGGTCGGGAGGGCCTAATCTGGTGGCTCGGCAGAGAGGCGGCCTGAGGGGCCTGAGGCCAAGCAGCTAGACTTTGCTCTGCCCCTTTGAGCAGCTCCCGGGCTGGGCACTCAGACCCCTTCGGGAGCTGGGCTGGCCAGCACCTCGCAAGTGGGAACAGGCATTTGACAGCCAGCCATGCGCCATCACACCACCCGACTGTCCCTGGGCTGAGAGGCCCCCACCTCCCACCCACAAAGCAGGGGAAGGATGGCAGCCTGGGGGGACGGGCAGAGGGGACATCAGGGCCTGACCCAGCCCCTGCTGGTAGCATCCACTGCTGCCAGAAGAATCCAGCCCAGGGGCCAGCAGGAACCCTCCTTCCATCATCTGGTCACCCAAGGAAGGGATCGCAAGATACAGACCTACAGCGCTGTCTCAGCTGTGTAGGAAGGTGTCAGATGTCAGGAACTGGTGGTCATCGGACACTCCAAGCAGCCAGCAGTGGACGGTCTCAAGGGTGGGGTAACCTGTGTCCAGCACCTCTCCCCCAAGAGGACTGACAGCCCTGTCTACACCCACTTGTACAAGTGGGTCCTGGCCTGCCCTTGGCTGGGGGCCCTGGTGATGGCCCAGGGAAGCCCCAGTGCCAGGCCCTTCTCCGCCTATCCAGCAGAGCCGGGGTCCCCTTGTGGCCGGTCAGGCCATGTCTTGGCCACCGTGAGGGTTCCCCGACAAGCCGGCTCCCTTTCCACCCTCGCCTTCCTCAGCCGGTGGCATGTGGCAGTTCAGCTCACGGCAGCATTAATCACATTCGACAGCCCAGCCGGGAAGAGGACTCTATTCATAGCCCATTTCACAGCTTCCTGCTCCCGCAGGTGCCCATTCTGTCCCTGGGGGCGCCTGTCCCCGCCACAGCCCCTGGCTTCCCCGAGGCCCTGCTGCTCCGTCGCTGAGCAGGTCACCGGGACACCCACACGCCGGCCCGGGGCTCTCTGGAGCAGGCGTACGGCCAGGCGCAGGCCTTGCCCAGGTCACTGCCCGGGACACCCCCACACAGCCACAGAGGGAGCCGGGCGGGCAGCAGCTGCGGTGGGAGACCTTTCCTGAAAAGCCACCAGACAGAGCCAGCCTGCCAGTGGGGAGAGAGACAGCTCCTGCTGAGGGAGGGGAGGGGTCATGTGCACGGAGGGTCCTTGGCTGTGTGGGTGGGACCAGGCCTGTCCCCACCCAGCCAGGCCAGCGGGGGAGGGAGGGGCACCAAGCCTCGGAGGGAGCAGGAAACAGGAGAAGGCTGAGGCCCCAGCACTGGCCGTTCCTCCTGGCCAGAGCTGGCCAGGCCACCGAGAGGCCAGTGGCAGCCTCTGGAGAGCTCTGCCCCTGTGCAGTCGTAGGACACACCACCAGAGAGCAGGGCCCAGAGGGTGTCCTGGGCCGGCGCCAGCCCGAAGTCTCCTGCCCACCACTGCCGGCACCCTGCGGCATTGCTCCCCCCATATGGACACCCCTTGCTCACACAGGCCCCAGGCCGGGCAGGCTGCCCGTCTCTGCCTCCTATCCTCTGGGGCCAGTAGGCTCTCCCCAGGTCTGCCCCCCACGGGCACTGCTGACCCAGGAGGGACCTGGGAACCTGGGACCTGACCGTAGGAGCCTGGGGCCATGGAGGACATGTGGCCCTGGGCCACAGGCATGAGGATACCCAGGACCATGGGGCGCCCTCTCTCAGGTCGGGGCCCATCCCATCCCTCAGGCCTGCTTGTTGACCAAGTCTCCCAGGGCCCCCGGCTGGGTTCCCCACTCCAGGCAGAGCTGAGGGGCTTTCCAGGCCACACAGGCAGCTCCTCCTCTCCCTGCCACCCTTGGCCAAGCCCCCTCTTGGAGTATTTACCAGGCCTTGCAGGGGTCCTATGCCCAGAGCTTCCCAGTGGGTAACTTCCCAGGAACCAGACAAAACTTTCCATGGTGGGGACACGTCCAACGCCATGCCTGTCCCCTCCCCCACAGGAAGTCCATCCAGCCCGTGGTACCCACGTTCACTGAGCTGAGCAAAAGCCCAGGAAGAAGCAGGCACGTCCCATTACTCACCCCCTATGACCCCCTCCGCCAGACCCCCGATGTGGAGCTGGGCTCAGGCCCCCAGAGTGCCCCCTGCCCTCCCCTCACCCCAGGAGAGGGTGTTGCCGGGCAGGGCGGGCACAGCCCTCCAGGGACAGTGCCAGGCA
>NW_007256000.1:126784-129031 GCF_000164805.1 Carlito syrichta | reverse complement strand
CCCCAGGCATGGCAGTTCCCCAGAACCTGGGGCATCGGGCTGCCTAGCCACAGCCAGCCCTGCCCATAGCAGGCAGGTGTCCTGAGCCTGGGCAGCCCAGGGCAGGGCCCCAGGAGCTCTCTGCAAGGGGGCCCTGTCCTGCCCAGGTTGGGGCGGATCCAGGAGTGGGGCACTCGGAGTGACCAGAGCACGTGGCCCATGCCAGAGGCCCTGCAGCCCTGTCTGCACCCGCCATGCCATCCTTCACTCACTAAGGGCATGGCACAGGGAGGGGGCAGGTGCTCTGCATGTCCACAGCTGCCCACGAGGCACCCCTTGCCATCCAAGAGGGCTGGTTCCTTGTGTGTGATCACACATCAGAGGGCCCTGCCTCCAGCCTGCCCAGGAGTGATGCCCATGCTCTCCCATGTGGTCTCCAAGGCCCCCCCAACTCCCCAGGATCCACATCAATCAGGGCAGAGCAAAGTGGATCCAGAACGACCAAGATCTGAACACATCACCAGAAGGCTTGCTCCTCTCCTTGGAAACCCAGCCCTTAATCAGGAAGTTCTTCTTAATGTCAGGCCCAAGTCACTTCTGCTGCAGCTGGGACTGCTGCTCCACTTCACCTTCTGCCTCTCCCCAACCCGGGCCAGAGCTAGCACCACCCAGGGCTGAAGACGCCCGCTCATGACACCCGCAGAAGCTCTCTGCTGGGGCAGCCTGGGGACTGTCGCCATCGCTGCGCTGCACCGGCTGTCCGGGGCAATGCCTGGCTCCCAGGCCAGAAAAGCGTGACAGATCGCAGCAAGAAATCTCAAACCCAGGGTGCCAGGGCCGGCCAGGCTAGCCACAGCGTTGACTCAGGAGCCCTGAGGATGTGAGAAAAGCCAGGCAGGCTCCAGGAAACAGGCAGCCCTGTCCATGGTGCTGACCGAAGCGGACCTGCCCTCGGTGTGGGCCAGCAAGGCTGGACGGAGAGATCCCCCAGACCCGCAAAGGCTAGGGCCCACCAGCCCCCGGGACCCTCGGACCTGCCCCTGCAGGCGGTCAGTGTCCACTGCTGGGGGGCTGAGGTCAGTGACCGTGTCAGTATGGCTGGGGCATCTCCTCCCACCGCCCTCCTTGATGTCTGGACCCTTTGCAGGGGGCAGACCTCTCTGTGAGATGCCAGTACGGGAGGTGATGGGGGTGGAGTAGGGAGGGGGCGCATCCCCCTCTGGGCACCAAGTCTGAGTGAGGGACCAGCCGGTGGGGAATGGGGTCATTGGGCCAAGCTCCGGAGACCATGCAGGGAGGGGGCAGGAGCAGGAATTGCCACAAGGGATCAGTGGGGCCCCAGTGAACAGCTCTGGTCCCAGGCTCCTCAAAGGGACTGTCACGGCCCCCTTCCTGGGTCCCTCCTGTCCCCTTACCTTGGTCCCGGCTGAGCCCGCTGGGGGACCCGGGCTCATCCATGGCCCTCGGGGGCCAACCCCAGTTACTGGCACAGCCCAAGGGGCCCCGGGCCCCGTGCTGGCCCCGCACATTCCCTGAGCCTCAGCCCAAGCCGGGGCGCCCTGCGCGAGGTGCCCATGCCCGATTCCAGCCGCACGCGCTGCCACCGCCCCAAGGGAAGGCGGGACCAGGCCTGCCGCTGGCCCGCCCCTCCTGCAGGAGTCCCACCCACCTTAACCCATTGCTGCCCAGCTCAGCTTAGTGGCCACTGTGGGCGGCAGGCACTGTGCTGGCTTCACTCGGAGGCCAGAAGGGAAGGCAGCCCTGTCGCTGGCTCCTCCCTCAGTGGCTCCAGTGCCCGCCCACCACCCGTCCTGCTCTCATGCCCCCTCAGGCCAGCCCCTCCTGCTACAGAAGGGTAGCTGGGCCTGTGAAGGGGTATGGAGCCAAACACCACCACCGGTTGCCCACCACCACAGGGACTCTGGTCATCACACTCCCCGCCTTGCCCCGAGGGCTTCAGAAGGGCTGAGCACTTCCAGGGGACACAGAGGTGACATTTCATGGACAGCCCTGGTGTGGGGATAGCTCTATTGAAGGCTCCTGCATTGTGTATCTGAACCCCCTCTGTGCTCCCTCAGCGCCCCCATGCCCCCTGTGGCCAGTGACCACTGCCAACCCGAGGCCACCCCTGGCCCTGCCAACTGCTCTGCCGCCCGCATTTCTTTTTTTTTTTTTGAGCTGGAGTCTCACTCGGCCGCCCAGACTGGAGTGCAGTGGCCGCTCCCGGCCACCGCAGCCTCAACCTGCTGGGCTCCGGCAATCCTTCTG
>NW_007256000.1:111189-126764 GCF_000164805.1 Carlito syrichta | reverse complement strand
CACTCACCTCAGCCTCCCAAAGGCGCGGGATTACAGGCTGAGCCATCAAGCCCGGCTCGCCCGCATTTCTATCTGGCATGGCGTCCAGCATCTGGGGGAAACCCCACTTCCAGAGCCAGATTCCCGTCCCAGGATGTTCTGACAGGAGCCACCTCTGCCCCATGGGGGCACAGTCCCCAGCCCAGAAGATGACCTGGGAGGTCGGAGTGAATGCCAGAGCTGGGTGTGGGCAGGGCCAGAGGCACCAGCCCGAGCAGGACAGGGGCTCTGGACTGGTGTGACAGTCTCCCACTAGGCAAGACCCCCAGGTGTGGAGGGGGAGGGGAGCCAGCAGCCACCACCTGGACCCTACCCAGGGAAAGCCCCTAGGTCCTGCTGCCTGGCACCCTTAAAGGGGCAGCCTCTTCCCCTCACCACCATCCCAGGCACCCTGGGCCCCGGATCAGAGTGGCTCCTGCCCTCAGCTCTGGGGACCTTCCCTCCAGAGTGGACATCTATCATGGCCATGCTCAGCACAGTCAGGGTTCCAGGGCCTGAGTCCACCCTGCTGGGCATAGCCATGAGGAGAGAGGGGTGCACCCTCTCCAGGGCCCAGAGCTGAGCTGAGCCAGGAAGGCCAAGGGGTGTGTCCACCAGGCGAGGGCCAGGGCACATGACGCCCGAGTGCAAAAAGCAGCCAGGGCCAGGGAGCAGTGGGGGCCCTAGCAGCCCCCGCGCCTACGACTTAGTGTCCCTGGGACTGTCCCTTCCAGGAGAGATAGCAGCCCAAGTCTCAGAAATCAGAAAGTGAGACAGGGAGAGAGAAGACGAGAAAGGAGACAGAAGACAAAGCCAGAGACAGACGTGAGGGCAGGAGCGTGGGAGGGAGGGTGCACAGGCCACAGGCCCCTGGGAAGGGACTCCCTGGAGTGGACAGAGGCCTGAGCCCTCCCCCAGAAGCCAGTGAACTCCAGTTCAGGCGCTAATGAGTAGTCCGTCCACGTGGCCCCACACTCCCCCCTAGGAGATGATTTCTGTGATCACGGCCTGCGATTAAAGGCGGTGATTAAGAGCCGCCTGCCACACATGTTAATTTGCTTAAGATTCTGATCTCCTAAATCTCCTTCGTGGGCATTTGAGCAGAATTTCCTCTTCGAGAGCATTTGCCCTTGCAGTGGTAGGTACGGGAGCACCGTGGCAGAAGGGAGCCGGGCCCCAGGAGTTTAATTTTCACCTCCTTTGAAGACAGCAATGACGGGAAAGAACAGACACGCCGGCCCAGGAGCGGGTGCGGGCCTGCCTGAGACTCTCCTCTGGGTGGGCTCCCCCTGCTCAGATGTGGGCCTGGTGCTTGGCCTCCCAGCCCATGCTGCCCACGTGGTCGCAATGTCCTTCTGCGTCTGAGTGCCCTAGGGCCAGGCACCCCCTCCCTCCCTCCCCCCTACCCCCCGCCCACGGCTGGCACTCCTGGGAGGACCAGACCTGGCTCCTGTCTCAGCCCTCCCCAGCCCCTGTGGGCCTAGAGCCGGTCTCCACTGACCCCACCTGCGAGGACTGGGCCCTTGCCTTCCAGGTCGGAAAGACTGCCCCACCCCCACAGTGTGAGGCTGGTCTGACCTTGGTTGGGCAGGGGAGAGGCAGAGGACACCATGCCCAGGGACAGGGTGAGCCTGGCCCTTGGGCCCAGGCCCGCAGGGGGACAGAGCTTGTCCCCTGCCCCATATCTCAGTTCCCTCGGTGTACAATGGGAATACTGCATAACGTCCCCAGATCTGGGCTCTGCACTGAGTGGCAGCCACTCCGTCCACCCCCTCCTGGGCAGCAGTGACACCCAAGCGCAGTCTCAGGGCCCCTGCTGAGTCCCTCACAGGAGGAAGAGGGTTTGAAGGGGAGGGCGGTGGGCACCCCAGCGGGGATTCGGCTGGGCGAGTCCACGTGCAGTGTTCCTTTTGGAGGCCACCATTGCAGGTAGGGCCTGGGAGCACTGTTCTCAGGGCCACCAACCCTGCCTAGGGTCTGGGTAGTGGCAGTGGTCTCCCAGCAGCCCCTGAAAGCAGAGGCCGTGAGAAGCCACCTCCCACCCACAGCATGGGCCTTCACGGGGCGCCTGGGTTTCGGCTTCAGTCCTACATGTGTCTCCACGGAAACACTCCCCTCCCAATGACCAATCACCAAAGTCTCCAGATCAGCAAACTCCAGCAGACAGGGGCTCTGTTAGCTGGGGCACAGTCAGGGCTCCCTGTGCCCGGGATCCTGCCTACCCAAGGCCATCCCAGACTGCCTGAGTTAGAGGGGTCCCTGGGGCCACCAGTCCAGCCTCTGTGCTTTGCAGGTAGGGAAACTAAGGTAGGGGAGTCTTGTCCAGGGTCTCATGGCCAGGCAGGTCCCACAACTCCCCTCCAGGGTGGGCTGGTCCCAACGGCCACACCAGTCCACGGTCCCCCGCATGGGAGCACCACGGCCACCTTGGGCAGGGCATAGGCATTATAATTACCTCTCAGGAGTATTGTGTGCATGTTTAAAGATGGATATGCGGCCCCTCTGGTGACAAGACATGCTGACAGCCTTGCTGCTGGGAGACACAGCCCAGCAACCCTGCCTGAGACGCTGTATTAATTATTTAATGTTGAAGCCAATTTAGTGTTGCATTTTCACCTGGTCTAAGAGTTCTGTGGCTGTCACAGCGTCAGTTAGGAAAGGAAGCCGTCCCAAGGGCCCCGCGGGCCAGCCCACTTCACACCTGACAGGCGTGGCCGCGCCAGGGTGGCCAAGTCACCTCCTGCCCTTAGAAACAGCTGGGGGGTACAGAGTGAGGCAGGGGCACCCCTCCCCTCTGGGTCCTACACACAGAGTCACCTCAGTGATGGGCTGAACCCAGAACTCAGTTCAGGGGTTTGAGGGTCACAGAAGAGCGCGTGGCCTGACTGAGGAGGGGAAGTCAGAGCGAGAAGAAACCAGCCCGACCACGCGCCACCAAGAGTGACCACCACTGCCCAACAGATCAAGACGCCTGAGAGTGACCACAGGCCACCCAGGCTGACAGCAGGCCCTGGGGACAAGAGGGAGTACCAGGTGGAGGGTGGGTGACAGTGAAGTGCAGGCCAGGGTCTGAAGAGGGGTGTCAGGGGTGCCACCCCTAGAAGGTGGCCTGAAGCAAACGTCAGGAGTGATGGGAACCCAGTGCTGGGTGGACAGCAGGAAAGTCCAACGCAGGGCCCTGAGCTGGCATCTCCACCTACCATACCCCTGCAGCCCCAGACAAGGGCCCCAGCCCTGCTTCTGGGCCCCTGTACCTGGGAGAGTCAGTAGATGGCTCAAAAGGAACACCACTAAGATCTCAAGCAGAGCAGATGAAATGGCTGGGTTTGAGGTGGACAGAGGCAGGAGGCCACAGGGAGAGATGGGTCCCCCCAGCTGTCACTGGCCCCACATTGAGCCTGGGTGACCGGCTCCAAGCCCAGCACCAGGGGGCGGCGGACCCACCCAGTAAGAGGTGGCGGCCCAGAGGCAGGCGGACAGGGAGGCTGGATGGTGCTGAAAAGCAGGTGTGCCATGAGGGGCTGGGGCAGCCGAGGGACCAGGGGTTTCAGGCAGGCTCTGGCCAGGATGGTCTCGTCCCTGCCCACACATTCTGGCCCCCAGGTGCCCTGGAGTGGGTCCCACACAGACAGACTGCAGCTCACCTCCCTCTCCCCACCCCCAGGAAAGCCTCATCACAGGGTCCGGGTGCCACCAGGAGGGCCCAGGCCAAGGTCTGCAGGTCAAGTGCCCAGGCCCGGGCTGCAGAGTCCCACTTGGGCCCAAGGGAGCAGGCGCTGCCCCAGCTGCCCGGCCCATCCTCCCTGCTCCCACCTGACCTAGATTCTGCACCTGAGTGCAGCAGCCATGCAGAGCCTTGGCCAGCCTGGCATGGAGACGACAGGCAGGATTCCAGGACAAACACTGCCGCCCGACCACCAGACAGCACCCTGCAAAGTCTGTCCAGAGCAGCCTCTGTCTGGCTTCAGCCCTTCCAGGTCTCCCAACAGGGGTCCCGAGATCCTACCCCAGAGGGGCACTGGCCAGACTCCCCAGGACCTGGGCAGTTAGGGAAGAGAGGGAAGGTGGAGCTCACAGCTCCTGCTGCCCTGTGGGTGAGGGGCGTCACCCCAGCACAGGGTCCAAGACTCACAGAGGCTGTGAGACCTGTGGAGGCACACAGCAGGTCGTGGCGAAGCCTGGCTCAGGTTGGCTCCATGTGCCCCAAGCGCCACTCAAAGACCCTGCAGGCCCAGCCCTACAGGAGGCCAGGTCCCCCCAAGGCTAGGTGCCCCTTCAGCCTCATCAGCCTGCGCCTGGTGCCACGTGCCCAAACAGCTGTCTTCACACCTGAGCACCATCCCAGGCCACCTGGGCACTTACACGGATAAAAATACAAAAATCCTTGAAAACAGAAGCGTGTGCCCTGTATGCAAATGTATGCAAATAAGCCCCTGCTTTCTGGCTCCTGGGCTCAAAGTTCTCAGAAACAGTCTCAGGCCAAGGACCTGGGTGGCCCACAGCCACTATCCCAGGGTCAGGGCGGCCACCCCATGCATCCGCCACTGCTCTCCTCCCTCCCACCTGCCTGGACCCCTCCAGTTGTCAATCACCTGCTGTTTGCTAAGCATGGCTTAGGGCCAGGAGGGAGACATGAGGACATCAGAAGCCAGCCCCTGCTTCTGATGCCTCGTTCTTCCCGGCTAGGGAGTAATGGGGGAGCAGAGCTGTGGCTGGAGGACCCAGCTTCTCGGGAGAGTCCAGCTGGAGGGCCCAGGGCAGCACGACCTTCAGACAGCCCACTTCCCTGGCGAGAGGGGCCCCTGGGTGCAGGGGTGCAGACCCCTCCCTCAGGCTCAGCCACAGTGGGAGGCAAGGAGGCTGAGGGCAAGAGGGGTCCGGCCAGGCGCCGGCCAGGCACGGTCTCTGCCCTAGCAGAAGAGCACGCGCCCGGTCCCAGCTCAGGGCACCTGCTCAGAGTCAGACAGACTGGAGGAGAGAATGAGGCGAGCAGCCAACGGACCCCTCCCGGCCATCAGCTTTCCCTTCCTGTGCCCAATATGAGGAGCTTGCCCTAAAGCATCCTCTGGACGTGGCCCACCCCAGCCTTCGCAACCATCTGACCCTCATGTGAGCTGTTCCTCGTGTCTCCCTCAAAGGCCATCGCTAGGCTCGGAATGGCGCATGCTCAGTGCTCCCAGGACAGACGAAGCCATTAGCACCCGAGGGTGACACGTGAGTCTCCAACAGCAAAACCAAATACCCAGCCAAAGAGGGCCTCGTGACCAGTGTGGCATCTGTCACTGCGTCCCACATGGCGACAATGAGGCCCTGGACAGAGGCCTCCCACGATGCACCCCAGATGGGAGCACCCAGCTGCCAGGGTGGGGATCGGGGCTGAGTCTTTACAAAACCTCGGGCCAGCTCCCTGCAGGGCAGAGTCTCGGTGCCCAGGTGACTGCCCAAATCCCAGCACGTCCTGGTTGCTGAAGTGCGGCTGGACTCTCAGGCCTGGGCCGAGGAGACACCAAGCGCAGGTGACCCCTACGGAGGCATCCCAGATTTAATCACCTTTTATGATGGTTGCATAAGCACAGAGATTAAAAGCCAGAGAGACTCTGGGAATGCAAGAGGCTGCCGGGAGATGTAAACGTGGCCTCAAGACCGTCCTGTGCAGACAGGGGTGGCCGGAGTGGGCATGGGTGGGTGGGGGCTTCCCTGAGGGCAGGGCCAGGCCTACAGGCAGTTCCCTCCGGCCACATCAGTCACTTCCTGGGGCAGAGGTGGAGCCGAGGACGTCACTCTGACCCGCTGGCCCCACTGGGTCCCCTGCCTGCCCTGCCCTGAAAAGGCAGTAAGGCCGCTCTAGCTGGCCCTGCCCCAGCCCTGGTCATTCAACATGTCCAGGTCAGGCCCAGTCACTGCCTTAAGGGCTGGTCCAGTCCAGCCTCCAGCCCTCCCTGTGTACTGGCCCCACCCGGCAGCCCTGCTCCAGTCCCCCTGCCCTGCTGGTGCCCTGCTGGGGGACTCAGTTGTTGGCTCCAGGGCAGTTGGACACACCCTGACCCCCACCTCAGCCTCAAGGGACCCAGCACAGAGCAAGTGCCTCGTGGTGCCCCAAAGAGCCCATCCCTGAGGCCCTGGTCCAGCCAGTCAGCTCCCCCTGCTGTCAGACTCACAAGGATGGACTTGGGGTGCCCCACACACAGGGCCTGAGGAGTCCAGCCCCAGAGGGACACTGGGGCGCCCATCCCCACCAGGGTGCTGTCCTGTGGCTGCCTGCATTGCCCCTGAACTCCCTACCCCACTGTTCCCAGTGTGGACCCCAGCAACCTCCCAGGGCTACACGGGCAAAGGTCGTTTTCTTTTTTTTTTTGCGTCGGAGTCTCACTGTCACCCAGCGGCACTCGCCCGGCCACTGCAGTCTCAACCTGCTGGGCTCAGGCGATCCTTCTGCCTCAGCCTTCCAGGTAGCCGGAACTACAGGTGCACGTGACCATGTCCAGCTAATGTTTGATTTATTGTAGAGACAAGGTCTCACCAAGTTGCCTGGGCTGGTCTTGAACCCGCGGGCTCAGGCAATCTGCTCGCCTCGGCCTCCCAAAGTGCTGGGATTATTGGCTGAACCACCGAGCCCGACGTTATTTTCTTTAGAGCAAAAAAAAAAAAAAAAAAAAAGAAAAGAAAAGAAGGAAGAAAACCTGCCTATTGGGCAGGTGAGTCACTGGGAACATTCAGTCGCCCCCGCCCGTCTCCCGCCCCAAGCCTGCTCTGAGAAGGGCCAGCCGGTGTGAGGAGACCACCAGGCAGGTCCCAAAGCCACTGTGGCCACACCTGGTGCCTGAGGGGACCAGACCGGGGTCTGGAGAGCCTGCCCCTGACACCAGGCTGGGCAGGGAGGACCGCCCCAAGGGTCCAGGGAAAGGGCCTTGGAGTGCCTGCCAGAGTCACAGCAGGAATCCCAGGCTCCTTTCCTGCTTGGGAGCCGCTCATGACTCCAAGACTTGCTGGGGTGGACCTGAGCCCAGGCCCTTCCCGCTGGGCCCCATGGTGGGGGGCAGAAGAGGGTCTGGCCTCAGCCAAGGGCCCACCCTCTGGGGGATGGCTCCTCCCACCAAGACCTCTGGACAAACCAAAGCCAGAGCAAGGCCCAACTCCCTGTTTTCAGATGGAGAAACTGAGGCCAGGGACAGGCAGGCCAGGTTTACAGCCGTGGCAGGAGGAGGTGTGAAGACGTGTTGTCACCTCATCCAGTGCCCTGCCCTCCTCCACAGGGGTTGGCGGGGCTGCCAGGGGCCAGGGCTTCCCGGGACCAGTCACCCCAGTGACTTCATGTATCCCCAGAAGCAGTGGCAGCAGTGACAGCTGAGTCACCGCCTGCAGTTTTTTAAGGCACAGTTGAGTGCAAGGGGCAATTTAAGTCTTTTTGACGCAACTTAAATCTTTGACAGACCCAAGCACGTGGGGGAGACACAGGCTCATGGGTGACGCAGCCCTGCCTCCCCAAGCCCCAAGGAGGGCTCCCAGAGTCCCAAGGCTTCCCCGAGTCCCGAGGCCTCCCTGAGTCCTGAGGGCCTCCGAGTTCCGAGGCCTCCCCGGGTCCCAAGGCCTTCCCGAGTCCCAAGGTCCCCCGAGGCCCACGGTCTCCCTGAGTCCCAAGACCAGAGTCCACCCAATCCCGCAGGGACTGCTGCAGCACAAGGGGCTCAGATCAGACAGGAGCCAGGGGGTGGGTGCAGTGGGCCTGGCAGAGCCGGGGTGGCCCCTGCCCTCTGCTCATGGGGTGGGGTGTCCTTGAGGGGACCAGGCCTTCAGGGCACGTCGTCCCCACTCCTGCCTGAGTGGAAGCCAGAGGCTCAGCGCCTGGGTGAAGGTCCGGACCTCGGGACCACGTGCCCGGTGGGAGACCTGGTGCTGGCGGCCTGGGGACCCCCGAGCGCAGGAGGGGCAGGGTGCGGGGGCCTCGCCCCAGGTTCGCATCTCCCACCGCAGCCTGATGAGCCGGGTGGGGCTGCTTCCTTACAAACACAGAGACAATGATCCCTAGGAATGCCAGGCCCAAAATAACCCGCAGAAGAACCCACAATGCGCCACTCGCTGGGCTCCGAGCAGAGAATGGAACTGAGGCAAACACAGCTGCAGTCGCTTTAAAAAGACACGCACACACACACACGTGCACACAGCCCGCGCGATGCCCACCTCCACAAGGCCCGCTCAACAGGTACCAGGGTGATGCCAGGGGCATGGCGGGAGGAGGCCCCTTGGGGTGGAAGGCCAATGGGCCCCCGCTGCCCCAGACGCCCCGGAGCTTGGCCCTGTCTGACTGGCACACAGGTCCTGCTTGGGAGAAGCCCACCCACCCCTGCCTCACCATCAAAGGGACAAGTGCCCGCCCAGCAGGCAGGTTGCCCAGCTTCTGCCTCCCCAGCCCCTCTCCTGGGCTCCCCCACCAGCCTGGCAAAGGCCCTGAGAACAGCAGAAGGACTGCCAGGGCACGGGGATCCACACCTAGGAGTCAGAGGGTAGGCCTGTCAGGCAGCAGGTCCTGCAGCCCCATGCCTTGGGCCCTTGGGCCGAGGGAGAGGGTGGACAGGTCCTGCTGGCTCCAGGTAGCTCCAAGCCCCATTCAGTCACCAGGCAGCTGGTGTCCTGTTTTGAGTGCTGCAGCCCAGCCTCTGTGCCAGAACGTCCCGGGGACGGGCCAGACCCAGGGCACCCAGCACGGCTGAGCTCACATATGGAACATCTCAGAAATGAGCATGGCATCTGTAGGGAAGGGGACAGCAGAGTCCCTGGGCAGGAGAGCAAGGGGGTGCAGGGTCCCTGCCCCCGACAGCAGGGTCCCCATCCTCCTGGGGTTCCGCTTTGTGAGGGTCTGGCCCATGGACCTGCAGGGAGGAGCAGGGCCTCCTAGGGAGGGTGGGGTCAGGGCCTTAGTGCTCAGGCCACAGAGGGGCCAAGGTTCAGCTGTCCCCGCAGACACGCCAGCCTGGGCAGGGGGTCCTGGGGTCCACCGTACCCTCCGGCCACAAGGAGACAGCTGTGGGGGCTCTTGATCCATGAGCCCCCTCTCCACCCCACCCACACTGCCAGAGAGCCCCAGACCTGGTCTGAAGACACGGGCGGCAGCCTTCAGGGACGGGCCCTGGCAGGACAGCCCCGTTAGGGCCGGGACATTCCAGGGCCAAGCCAGAGCAGCACACGCCGAGGAGCAGCAGCCCTGGTTTGTCCCGGACCCCAGGGCCACTGGCAAAGCCACTGGTGCCCCCACCCTACCCCCACACGGCGTCCTCCAAGACAGCATCCTGAGGGTGCTGCAGGACCCCAAACAAGGACACCTGGGGCCAGCCATCAGGCCACTTGCCACCAATCAAGGGACAGGGCCACGCAGGGTGTTGCTGGTTCAGTCCCCGAGGAGTGGGAGGCCCAAGCCTTGAGCCTCTCAGACCACCCCCATGGCACATCAGGCCACATCGTGCACTTCATGTCACACCGCCTCACGCCATGCCACTGGCCCCCCAACTGTGCTCCCAAGGGGCCTGCGGAGGCGGCCCAGGACCCTTGGTCCCCCTGCCCGGCGTTGTCGGTGTCGGGGAGGTCAGGCGCCTGCTGGGCAGAGCACCCCTCCCGCAAGCTCCCAACTGTTCAAGACACAAAGCCATGTGCCCCGTCTCCCAGGCACCACCGCTCTGGAGTTTCACGGCGGCTGAGGCATAGCCTCCAGCAGCGGGCCAGGCTGGCCTGGAAGCGTGTGCCTCGGAAACGGACTGCCGGTCACAGGATCTGCTTTGTAGCCCACAGCCAGCCAGGCCCGATGGTTTGGGGGCCTCAGCCTGCGGGCGCCTGCCCTAAGCCCCTCCTCAGGCTCCCCCGTCCCCACCCATGGGCCTTGGGGCAGACCCGGGCAGCCCTCCACCCACGTCCCCGTGCCCCCGGAGCCCCCGCGCCAAGCCTGAGCTCCCAGGGCTCCTTTTCTTCAGGAAGGGCATTTCCTTCCACCGCTGAGGCCCATTGGTCACCATCCCCAAGGGGAAGATGGGACTCAGAGAGGGGGCTGCCCAGGGAAACAAGAACCCCAGAAAGGGGCAGCCAGGGAGGGGACACTCTCCAGGTAGACAGCACTGCTCTCCAGGGCAAAGTTCTCACCTGCGCTGCCATCTGTCACCCCAAGCCTCAATTTCTGGATCTTTACAATGGGGCAATGACAGAACTGACTAGAAATGACACCTGATGACCCTCTGGGGTGGCCCCACTTCATGCCAGCATCCACAGACTACTCTGGCTGCCCCGTAGGAGCAGGGGCCTATCAGGAGGCTTCTGCCAGGTGGGGGCCTGGGTGGGGTGGCCAGGAGCCCACAGCTCTGGGAGCACTGAGGAGGCGCCCCCATCACAGTGGGCCTACAGTGAGGGCAGGAGAGCCCGGACTCCACTTGAGTAGCCAGGACCCCGTATCCAGCAGGTATCTCCTCCTCAAGGCTATCCTCCTGAGCCACCAGCGATGTAGATGGCACACCTCAGACAACTCTTCTCTGGGCTCAGTGGCGCTCCAGGCAAGTAAAGGAGTTCCTTGGCTTGCACACCTGCAGCGTCCGGGCGCAGGTCCAAGGGAGACCAGCTGAACTCCCCATGGGCCAGGTGGGGAGCTTCCAGCCTGTGCACCTCCCAGGCTGGCGAGGCAGGCCCCCATGAAGGGAGGTGTGTGCCCGGCCTCTGGTTGGGGAGCCCTACCCCAGCAGCCCTATCCCAGGGACCATGAATAATTGAAGTCCTTCCCCGGACCCATCTGTTGCCCTCCCGGGTGCCGGGCTGGGAGGGTGAGGTGTAAGCCCCCCACTTGCCAGGAAGGGGCCTCTGGAGGGGGTGGGACCAGCCCCAGCCCGGCCTCAGCCTCCTGTGGCTCATGATAGCCACTCTCAAGGGCCAGCGAGGCTGGGGTGTGGGGACTGGCAGGGAGGGGTCAGGGCAGGAAGGGGCAGGATCAAAGGCTCCTGTCCAGCCGGGCAGTCCCCAGGATGGCAGCTGCGGCCTTTGAGCCGAGATGAGATGCTTCTGCATGCTGCTCTCCTACAGGCAAGGCTGGGCCGTGGGAGACCCAGGCCCGGCAGCTCCCTGAGAAGCTCTGGCTTACTCCCGGATCCACACCCCGGCCTACCTACGCTCTGTACCCCTGGGGCGCACAGCACCCACCACGGCTCTGCGGGCTGGGACGGTGACACCAGCTCAGCAGCATGGTGAGGACAACCTGCCGCCCCACTGGGGGCAGGGTCGCCCCCTCCCTGCAGGGAGCCTTGGCAGGAGGGAGGCCCGTCCTCCAGGGTGAGCAGCCACCAGGCCCAGGGCCCAGACAGAAGCCTCTGCTTGCCCTCCCACACACCCCAGCCCGCCACCGGCACAGGCCTCGCGATGGGGCTGGCACTTCTGAAGGATGACAAGATCCTGGGCTCAGAACATGTTTTTGTGTGAGCACTTCCCTGCCAGCATGCGATGACGGGCGCGCAGCGCGGCCTGAATCATCCCCACCACCGGCAGCCCCAACGGTGGGGGGCAGGGCGGGTGTCCACAGCACACCAGGGCTGCTGGCCCACTGGCCTACACCCCCACAATGCTGCCCGGCCCCCGGAGGGGTCCCGGCGCCCATCCCGTTGCCAGGACTGCAGTCCGGGGACAAGGCACTCTGCCACCACCTGTCCTGACCCTCTCGGAGTGGTGTGGGCCGTTCTCTGCCCTGGGTGGTGTACACCACATGCCCACATCACAGACCCGTGGGGCTACCCCCATGGTGACAGGATGTATGGGGTGGGGCTCTCTGGCCTCACTGTGACCCTTGGAGCTGGCAGGAGGCCTGGGGGCAGGCGGTGGGGACTTCCTTCGGGAGTGGGGTCCTTCCCGGCACTCGAGGCCAGCAGTGGCTGGCACAGCCTGAGCTCCAGTGTCTGGCCTGTCACTGCAGGTAATACCCCTTGGAGATGCCACCGCATGTCAGTGTAAGGAGTAGGGGGCCATGCACGGCTCTGCCCAGCCCCACAACAGGACACAGGGCAGGCCCCTAGCCCACCCTCAGCTGGGAGGCGGAGAGGCCGGGGGTTGAGGTGCCCTGGCTCCTGGATGACGTGGATGTGATGGGCCACTTGCTGCTCTAGCCTGCACCCCGAGTCCCGTTTCTAGGGCTGAAGGCTGCATGCTGAAGGATGGTGAACCCCTAGCCCAGGCCATGTCAGCCCTACCTCCCCAGTGTCCATGAGGGACGCCCTCTGGCATGTTCTGCCTTCCCTGGAAGTCACCTGTTTCTTCTCACAACCGTCATTAGCCCCTTTATGCAGACGAAGAGACAGAGGTCCAGAAAGACAAGTACCTTGCCCGAGAACCCACAGCCTGGGAAGAGGCAGGGAGTGAGGATTTGGGGCTGGGGGCCCCCAGGCCACCAGCTTGGCCTTGACCGAGCCTGGCCTGAGGGTCTCAAGTGCGGGAGTGAGGCAGCCGAGTGGGGGAAGGCATGTGTTAATTAGCTTCTTTTATGTTTTCTGAAGGTTACAGGAACATCCCGGAAGGCCTGGCGTGTCCTCTGTGCATGAGGCTCACAGAGCATCAGAGGCTCTTGAAAGTGGAGCACCTCATGCCTAGCTAACGAGGCGCCCCAAGGCCCGCGGCGCAGAGATGCTGTGGGAGGGGAGAAACGCGGCCCTTGAAATATCTCACGACGGATCGCAGGCCGACCTCAGTCAGCGCTTTGCAAACGAAGACCAAATCCCCTCGTGGGAGGGGCGCCCCAACGTCTGACCCCCAAAGCTCGGCCACAGGAAGGGGTGGACACCCATGGGGATCCCCCTCTGTCCAGAGAGAGCCTGTCCCTGGACAGACCTCAGGAGCAGGGCCTGGCTGGCAGGTGCCACGGGCTCCCAAGCATCTCAGGGGACCCCAGGGAGCCATGAAGATGCTGCAGAGAAACGGCCTCACTCCCCACAGGATGGCTGGGCGGGAGGCTGACCTCAGGGAAACTGAGGCCTGCCATAGCAGTGCCAGCTACAGTCCAGGGCCAGCCTCCCGTGTACACATCAAAGGTGCCCACAGCTCCTGCTCCGCTCTGTCTGAGGGCTGCTGGTTCACCAGAGAACGCCATGTCCTGGAGGCCTGGGGCGTTTCAGGGAGCAGGGCCGAGAGGATCCGCCCCTCATCTGCGACCTGCAGCTGGGGGCATGGGGCCGGGGGCAGCCCAGTGCCCATCAGAAGAAGCCACAGCAGAGCTCACAGCCCATGTTTCTGCCCGCAGCACACTGCCAATGGCTCATTTCACAGGTGAAGACATTGAGGCCAAGTCGCTGCCCAGGACCACACAGCTGCAGAATCGGATCCAACCCAAGACTGCCCAGTGCCAGGGCCACATCCTCCACCCTGCTGCCCCCACCCTGGGCAGAGGCACTGTCCAGCCTGGAGCAGACGCCCCTCGGGCCCAGACTCTTGAGTTGAGGAGGCCATTGGGATCGCTCAGGTGGGCCCTAAAGCTCATAACAAGTGTCTGCACAGGAGCAAGCAGAAGACTGGGACCAACAGACAGCAGAGGCGGCCCCAGGAGGACGGGCAGGGCTAGCGACGTGTGGCCCAAGTAAGGGCACCAGAGCCCCTGACACGGACGGCCAGGAGGGCCCCTCCCTGGAGCCTCAGAGGGAAGTGGCCCTGACCACACCATAACTTTCGACTTCTGGCCCACAACTGTGAGAACATGAATTTCCAGTGTGTCTGGCCGGAGTGTGCGGGAATTTGTTCTGCAGGAAACAAACCCCCACTTGGGTCTTGCTGGGCGACTGGTCACCCCAGACCCCGGCATCAGGGTGGGCAGGCAGGCCGGCTGTCAGCAGAGGCTTCCTGACATCATAGGCGCCTGGCTCAGGTTGGCTGCCCAGGGCCACCCCCAGGAAAAAGGACCACAGCAGCCCGGCTCAGCTCTGCCCGCCATCAGCACTGCCAGTCCCCCAGAGCAGGAAGGGAAGTATGTGTGGTGAGGCGACTCACCCAGGGTCTCACAGCCAGGGAGGAGCCACAAGACCCCATGCCTTGGACTTGGGTCAGTCGGGGCAGGGGGGTTCCCACACAGACAAACAGAGCCACTGCCCTGAAGTGACCATGTCGGCCCAGCTCTGTGTCAACACCCCGCCCGAGTCAGGCTGAGCCACACAGCAGGAGATGAGGCTGGGGACCAGGTGTGGAGCGCAGGTCGGAGCCCTGGGGCCTTCCCACAGGACTGAGGAGGGACATTTCAGAGACTCCTCCCCATTCTCTCAAGCCTTCCTGCCTTTCGGTCTCCCCAGGGTCAGTGGCTCCGTCACAATCAGGGCTCGCAAGTGGAGCCTCTTCTAGAACCCAGACCCCAGCATGGCCAGCTGTCTCTGGCGACCCAGCATGCCTGTCCAGCCATGTGCCCCACAACGGGCCCCCCAGACCTGTCAGCCAGTGGGAGGGGCCCCTCTGAGCACAGCAGACTCTCCCTGAGAAGGCTGGCCAGCTCGCCCCTTCCTCTGTCTTGGGCATGAGCATGTGCACATGTGTACATGTGTGTATGGGCATGTGCACATGTATACCTGTGTGTGTGTGTGCAGGTGTGTGTGGGTGTGCACAAGTGTGCAAGTGTACGCAGGTATGTGTACGTGTACATACAGGTGTGTGCACAGGTGTGCACTAATGGGGGGCATGTGCACATGGGTACAGGTATGTGCAGGTGTGCATGAGTGTGCAGATGTATGCGGGCACACACGTCTCCGCAGGGCCAGTGAGAGGCAGGAGGAGTGACCCTGGGGACACAGGGGAGCTGAGCACACAGGCCTTCCATGCAGACTCCGGGGGAGAGTGGATGGGGCGCCCTCAGTCTCCCAGCCCCACTCTGGCCTCTGCAAGATCCTGCGTGTTGGCCATCAAGCCCGACTCCCCCTGGAGCCCCCGCCCACAGGGCCTGATATGTTGTGAGAGCTCAAAAAGCAGGCGTGAGGCGCCTGCTCTGATCCGTGGGGGTGGAGACCCCAGCGTCAACGCCCTGAAGGCTGCTGGGAGAACAGAGGTGGCGGGGAGTAAGGCAGAAAGAAGAGCCTGGGACAGAAAGAAGAGCCTGGGACAGCTCTGAGGTGCCCAGGGTGGGCACCTCGGGCTACTTCCACCTCCCCCAGGCTACCTGGCTGCTCCAGAACTGGCCCCAGAGCAAGGGACTGTGTGCACACACACACGTGCACACCTGTGCATGCACACACACACAGCCTGCAGGGGCAGTAGGCAGGAGAGGTCCTGGCCCAGGCTCAGCCGCGGCTATGGGAGCGCCAGGCGGTGACCAGGTTCCTGCAGGGTCTGACCCTCTGCACAGTGGGCCGGGCCAGCTCTGGGCCTGGCCGGGTGGCAGAGGAGCCTTCTCTGTCCCTTTGTGCCGGACAGTGGAAAGGACAAAGCCGTGCTCCTGGCCAGCCAGCTGCCGACACCCAGCCGTCTCCAGGAGCCTTCCTCCCTCTGCTCAGACGCGCGCCTGTTACACAACAGACCTAAGAATAATCCAGAGGGCGGTTGATGGAGAGCCGCTCGCCTCCCAAGACCCCTGCCGCCGG
>NW_007256000.1:109150-110816 GCF_000164805.1 Carlito syrichta | reverse complement strand
ATGCGTGGGCCTCGTGGCAGCCAGGGCAGCAAGGGCCTGGAAGCACCCAGGAGGGGACTGCAGTGAACACGGAGCAGGATGGAACTTGGGAAGGCTGACCAGGCAGCACGAGGGGACCCTCAGAGCTGGTCCTCAGCCCACCCGAGGCCCAGCAGGCAGCCCAGCCCCCGATAGCCCCTCCACAGGAGCAGATGGCAGGCAGTTCTTGGGCAGGGGCGCGGGGCCGGGCCCCTCCCTTCCGGGGAGCAGGCGGAGCGGCAGGTGCGATAGTTAGCAGCTAATGAAGTAGCCCTATTAGGCGTAGAGTCACAGAAGATAGACAAATTGGCCCGTAGCTCTTCGTGTATTGCAGACATTAAAAATTAAAATCCAATTACAACTCGTATTGTCAGACCTGGCTGCTGCTGCTTACAGCAATCCGGGTGTGGGGTGTGGGATTATGTAACCCGAATCGTGGCGCTGAGGAGAGAGGGCACCAGGAAGTGGGGCCCCCACTGCCCCCAGGAGGGGTTGCAGGGGATCTCTCTGCACCATGAGTTCCTCTGGCCCCTATGGAAGGTCCTGGGGCCCTGAAGCCCTGGTTCAAGCCCCAGACAGGGGCCCTGCCGGGTCACCCGTAGTAGGGGCTGCTGCCACCCTGCCCCACCCTCTGGACACCCCTCCCCGCCTGCCCCCAGCTCTGCCAGTGGCTGAAAGTCGGGCCTGACCCCAACCTTGTGCTCGTGATGCAATGCCATCCTGGCGCCAAGGCCACCAGCCCAGCTCTGAGCCCCGGCCGGCACATACTGTCCAGCAGACGTTCTGCCCACCCCTAGCCACTGCCAGGGCCAGCTCCAGCCCTCTTCTCACGGCTCTGAGCTCCCGGGAGCCATCTCGGCAGGTGCCGGTCTCCATTCCTCCTGCCCTCTCCCAGCATGTCCCGCACCACGAAGGTCAGCTCTCACCTCCCAGGGGCAGGGCCACCAGGTAGCCTCGAGTGGGGGCCAGGGCCTCAGCCCCAGCCTCGGGCACTCATGCGCCCACCACCCACCCGCCTCCCTCATCCTTCCAGAACTCCAGGCCCTCCCATGGGGCTGTGCAGGGAATGTGGCTGTGGACCAGGTGCCGAGGACGGCGACGGGGCCCGTTTAGAGCCAACTTCTCCATCATCCCAGGGTCCGGGGGAGACACCGGTCAGCTTTTGACCCCACCAACCAGGCAGGAGTAGAACCGTGATCTGTGGCCTCTGACCTGGCCCCTGGCCCTTGGCTAAAGGAGCTTCTGGGCCAGCAGACCCTGGCGGGACACCACAGGCCCCGTGACAGGAGCACAGGGCATGGTAGCCCCAGCACCAGGAGAGCTGAGCGCGTCTCCCACCATCAGGATGTCAGGGGACCAAGGGGACACAGACCAGGCACAGTCTCACCGGTGGGGGGAGAAGGCCAGTTTTGGTGGGGTCAGCTGTCACCCTAGGCTTCCAGGGTTGCCAGGCGGGGGGAGGGGCAAAGGGGCAAATGGAAAGAGAGGGGAGAGGAGGGGATAGAAAAAGGGAGAAGGGGGAGGGCAGGGCAGAGGAGGGGAGGGGTGGGAAAGGAGCAGAGAGGAGGGGGCGAGGGCGAAGGATGCGAGGGGAAGGGGTAAGAAGAAGAAGGGGACTGGAGGGGAGGAGAGGGGAGGACAGGCAGGG
>NW_007256000.1:106247-108068 GCF_000164805.1 Carlito syrichta | reverse complement strand
CCCCCGGGCCGCCCTCTCCCACCGAGGTGTCCGACGCGCGGTCACACCTGCAGAAGCTCCTGGGACTGCTGGGAAAGGCTGAGGCCCGGCCACAAAGGGTGCAGGACCCCCTTAGCTCACATCAGGAGCCAGGCCTCGCGTCTGAGAAGGGGACCAGGTCGCAGCTGCCAATGCAGGGCTGGACCAGCCTCCTGGCCGTGTCCCTAGCCCTCACACCCGGTCCCTTCCACAGCTCCAGCTCCGGGGTCCCCAGAGCAGCCGTAGAGACAGAAGGTCCCGGGGCCTTCGTGGAACTCCCTGCCAGGCCAGGCATCTCTGCAGGCCCTGGCTCCTCTGCCCAGAGCGACCCTGGAGGTCCCTTCTCCATCTGCCACAGGCAGCTCTGCAGGAGGAGGAGGCGTGGGTCGTGAGAAGGCGTCCACTCCCACCTATGTCCAGAGAGGCCCAGCCCTTGGGCCTGCCTTGGCTGCCAGCCGAGAGGCCAAGCTTTCCGGACAGCTCACCTGGTTCATTCCCCAATTTCCTGCATGGCCGCCCCAGACCCAGCCTGGGAGAGAAGCCACGGCATCCTCTCTAGGGCAGCCCTGTCCACCCACACTATGCTGCTTTGTACCCAAGAGTCCCTGGATGTCATCCTCGGGAGGGGGACTCCTGGGGAGGCCTGGGAAAGGTGCTCACTAAGGAGACACGCACCTCTGGAGGCACCGGCTTTACATGACAGGGAATGGAAAGCCTGAGTCTGGGACAAGGCCCGGGGTGGGCACCAGACTGGAAGTGGGAGTGGGGCCGGGGCAGGATAGAGGACACTGACAGGAGGGGTCATTCAAGACAGATGTTGCCAGCGTCCCCATTTTGCTCCAAGGCAAGCTCTGTCCACTGTGTGGCCCTGGTCTCATGAGACACAGGCTCATGTCCCAGCTCCCCACAACTCACAAGGAGCCTCGGCGCCCCTTTCCAGGTCTCAGTTTCCCCTGCTGGTTTCTACAGTTCTCTCCAGATTGCAGCAGGCAGATGGCAGACCCCAGGGCATGCCAGGGCTCTTGGTGAAAAGCAAACCCATGGAGCCTCACGGCACAGGCAGCCCCCACTCAGCTCTGCACCCACTGGGAACCCTCCTGGTGTGCACTCCAGGACACCTCATCTGGCTGGGCCGGTGGGCTCCATGGCCCCTGCTAGAGTCACACTGTGGATCTGCCGCAAAGCCTGGTCCTCCTTTCTGTGAGGGGCATCAGTGTCATGCACCAGGGGCTGCGACTGCATTGAAGGAACCGGATGTGATTGGGGCAGGGTCTCTCCAGCAGCCTGCGGGCAGCTCCTGTGCAGAGCAGGCCCCTTCCTGGTTCCCCTCAGCGCCATAGGCTCCCAGGACCCCGCCCTACCCTGCTTTCTCTCCTGGAGACAGGGACTGCAGGCTTTTCTCCACCCAGCCCCACACCAGGGGCCTCAGGCTCAGTCCAGAGCAGAGTCACCCACCAATCTCTCCTCCCCCACCACTGCCTGGACAGCATTGCTGACTGGGATCCCCTGACGGGGGTAAGCATGGACACATGTCAGGTGGCTGGATGGAGAAAAGCCAGCCCTTCACAGAAACATGAAGGGTGAGTCAATGAGGCCAGTCCTCACTGGCACAAACACCTGGCACCGGAAGAACCAGGGAGCCTTGGCCACCCTCGATGTCCGTGTTCACCCCTCCCACACATGCCCGGGAGCTGGGAGAAGCCAAGCCCAGGCCAGGAGGGGATTCCTGCTGAAACAGAAATATTCTGTGACCACACCTGTGGCACGGACACTTCCTGTCTTCTGAGACATCCGGGTGGGGGG
>NW_007256000.1:80138-106170 GCF_000164805.1 Carlito syrichta | reverse complement strand
GGGGCTGGTGGGGGGACCTTCCGCCCTTAGCCCCTGCGCTGAGGGCCTTTCTCAGACTGACAGCCCTGGGCACCGCTCCCATCACTGCCTGGCCTAGAGACCCCTGCAGGCTGGGTGCAGTCAGGGTGGGGGCATCCAGCCCCTCCAATTCCTGAGCACTTGGTGTAGGCCATGTCCACCGAGCCATGCCCACCTGGGAGACGCCAGTCCTCCCCTCACCCAGACAGAATTGCCAGGTCATGGGGCAGGACTGCCTGGGCACAGTCAGATCTTGGCTGCCCAGAGTGCAGGGTCCTCAGGTGAGGACTAGGCAAGAGCCAGAGATTCCAGGACAGAGACATGTGGAGACAGATCCAAGAGCAGCCAGTCAGAGGAACCCGGGCTTCCTCCTGCTCGAAACCAAAACTGAAATGCAAATTGGAAACCACAAGAGAAACCTCCGTTCTGCGCCAGAGGCTCCAGGAATCCCCATGGGAGGGTGCAGGATCTCTGGGTCTCTGGGCTCAGAGGCTCCGGCGAGGCCCACTGTAGATGGAGAGGTCACCTGCCCACGGTGGGTGGTGTGTGGACACACCGCATATGGCCAGGTGCTCTAGCAGGGCTGACAGCTACCTCCAGCCACCGCCACCCGAGCCAAGAGCCTCCCCAGCTCCCAGGGCCCAGCCATCCTGGCCAGTCTCTCCCCAGGTCTCCCAGACTGGTCATTACCTGGGCCTCATTTGCAGCACCCATGGGGCCTCCAGGCTTCTCTCCAGTACACCCCATGCCTGTTGCTGAACCACAGGCTCCATCAGACCCAGCAGCCTGGCGCCCGGGGGCCCCAGGGACTGGCCCCAGCTACCTTCACCACTGTCTGCCCATCCCGCACAGATGCCCCACCAGGCCTGACCTCCTCTGCTTCACGGACATCTCCCCGTCCTGCCTGGCTTCCAAGATCTGGAGCCAGGCACCTCCCCAGGAAGCCTTCTCTGGTTGCCCTGTCCCCCGAAATGGCCCATGACCTTGCCCGTTTTGAATCTGCCATTCTGATCGCCTGCAGGCAGAGAGTTGCATGCCCACTGCCCCAAAACACACTGGCCAGGCCTGGCTTTGGGTGTCCCTCGAGCAGTGTCTCTCCTTGGTGGGGAAGGGATCCTCCCCTGCCCGCGGCATGCCAGCCCTGGGTGAAACAGGTGGTCAGGGCAAGAACAGGGCTCAGAGACCGCCCTGCAGCCTAAAGTCACCACCGAGGACAGACGGACCCAGAGAGACGCTGCCGGACGGCCACGAGCAGCACAGCTGATGCCAGCAGAGAGAGCGAGCGCAGGCACACAGATCAATGGGCCTAATTGGGTAAATGTGTGATTCGCAGCCGGCTAAATTTAGAAAGTGTGTGTTTCGTTTTCACCGGCATCTGGTCTCAAGACGTCTTGTTCTCAATCAGAACTCAAGACCACATGCGGGATCAGACTGCAATGCCCACCTTGGCTTCCCGTGCATGGGGCCTGGAGCCGAGGCCAGAGGGCAAGGCCAGGCTGGCGGGGGTGGGTGGGAGCCCACAGGACATCCATCACGCGCCCGGCCCCTTGCCCGGGGCAGGGCCAGGCCTCCGGCTCCAGGACCCCACAGGAACCTCACAGCATGGGCTGGAGCCATCAAGAAGGGGGGATGTATGGGGATGGGCGCTGTCCATCCGAGGAATCGCCGATGCCTGGCACCACGTTTTCTTTGAGGGGGAAACTGAGGCACAGAGAGAGGAAGGCACCTGGAGACTGGCTATCCTGCCCCCAAACAGCCTCTCACAGGGGGAGACCACATTTTCACACAGTCTTGTGGGACAGATGCCCTGGGAGCCGGGCTGGGGCTGGCAGGTCCTGCCTGGAGCTGTCCACACCAGCAGAGCAAGGCAGAGCACTCGATACAGCACTCGATAGCTCCCCCAGGCACACACTGGCCCCTCGAGGCCCAGGACCTGCAGCAGAGGTGCCTGTGGGCCAGAGGCCCCTCTGGCTCGGGGGAGAGTGGGAGGCCGCTGGGCTGGGGGTGGGAGAGATGCCCCCAGCCCCTATGACCCACGGCCCACGGGGAAGAAAACAGCCCAAACCGCAGCCTGGGGAGGAGGGAAGGGTGTGGGCCCTCTAGGCTGGAGAGTGGGGGCAAGGAGCAGCCTGCACTGCCCTGGCAGCAGTGGCAGGGGGTTCTCTCCTGGGCAGGGGGTCTGGGCGTGCAGGCCCGGATAGGACAGGGCCACATGGAGAAGCTCAGACCTCTGCCCTCCTCCCTGGGTGCCCCCCACACCGAGCCCCAGTGCTGCCTCCTGCAGTGGAGCTCAGGGTCCTGTGGGCGCCACGCTGCCGGGGAAGCTGCGGAAGCAGTGGGCACAGGTACTGGAGCCGGGCACAGGAGGGAGTCTAGTCTCCTGGCCTCTAGTGGGACCCCCTGGGTCCTGCAGCCTCACAGAGCCACGCCCATGCGCATGGGTGAGCAGAAACCACTCTCTCCCCACCCTGCCCCCAGCCCCAGGCCTGCCACACCCGCCAAGCCCAGTCCCAGCACCCTGGCCAGCAGCATCATTCGCCCGTCCACTCATTCTCAGGACTGACAAGCGCTCTGAGTGTCCCCAAGGCTCCTGGCAGGTGGCTAAGAAGGCAGTGCGACCCTGCCCTGGAGGAGCCCTCGGCCCGGTGACCCACGGGCCCAGCGCCCAAGCAAGTCACCAAGTGCTTTACAAACTGGGCAGCAGATGCCAGGCGAGCGTGGGGGCTCAGCGGGAGGGGCCCTTCTGAGGAGTCCTGCAGTTGCTGGGTGGGCAGGGGGGGCAGAACAGAGGACTGGAGTCAGGCGCAGGTAGTGGCCAGGTCACGGAAGGTCTTAGAGATGGAAGTGGGGAGGCCTTGACAGGTGAGTTACAGACCACTGAGATAGCCGGTCATGTGCGTGTGCACACGCGTGTGTGGTGTGAGTGCATGTGAGCATGTGGGGTGTGTACATGTGTTTATGTGTCTACATGTGCATGGTATGTGTACATTTGTACATGTGTGTTTGTTTGTGTGTGGTGTATTTGTGCGTTTGCCTTGTGCATGCCTGCACACATGTGTATGTGTGCATTGAGCGTACGTGTGTTTGTGCACGTGTTCGTGCCTACACATGTGTGATGTGTGTGCATGTGTGGTGCATGTCACAGTGGGAGGAGCAGGAAGCAAGCTGTCTGGCTCCTGGCCCCCTCAGCCAGGCGTGACTCAGTGGTTCAGACAGGGTGGGGGTTGCAGGGGGTGTGGCAGAGGGGGCTGAGGGATGCAGGGCACCCCCAGGCACGGGCTGGGATAGCGAGGGTAGAAGGCTGTTCCCAGGCTTGTGGCCGAGGCCCCGCGGGGGGCCTGGAAGGGGTGCGAGTGGGTCCGGAGACCAGGGCTCTGAGGTTCAGGTTGGGGGGAGGGTGGTCCACCCCGGGCAGGAGGGGGCTGGGCGCTGCAGGATGACCCTCAGCCTCTGGACCAGGAATCCATGCTCAGAGAAGAGCGGCACAGCCCACTGAGAAGCAGAACTGGGTGGGCAACGCTGGCCACGGCCCACTCTACCCCACGGCCCACTGAGGAGGAAGCAGACCCCAGAGCTCCCCATGACCCAAGAGCCCAGCCTGGGCTTCTGCCCCCTTCTCTGCCTGCCGGATCTGGGCTTGGCAGTGGGCCCAGCTGTCAGGGCCTTGTGCCAGCATGCATTGAGCACCAACTGTGTACCAGGCCCATAGGGGCTGCTGCGCCTAGCAAGAAAGTGAGAGGCCCCAGCCTCCTATGTGTGGGCTCAGGGCTCTGGACTCAGGCCCCCTTGCTCAACCCCACCTAAGGCACACCCTGTCCCCCAGCGCTCCCCAGGACACCCCCGGGAGAGCCCCCGGCCAGCCACTTGGGTCACACTGGCCAGTTGGGCCACACTGCCCACACCCTCCCTGTGTTCAGACCCCACCCGGCCCAGGAAGGCCAGCCCCGCCCCCTTCGCCGGTCCCATCGCCCACACAGTGCCAGTCCCCAGGGCCACACCTCCCTGCTGGGCCCGCACAGCCACCCACCTGGCCTGCAGTCCTCCCAAGGGGCAGAGGAGGAGAGGGCGGCCCAAACCCCTTTCCTGGCTTGAGGGAAAGAGACACTGGGCCTAGGACCCAGGCAGCAAGTCCAGCCCCACGCTGTGCAGAACGGTGTCTGCCAGCGAGTCCACCTGGGTCAGGTACACGGATCTAAGCTGGTCTCCGGCAGCGAGGGGCTCAGGACTCCAGCCCCGCAGACGGCTCAATGTCTTCCCTGCCCTGGCCTTAGGCCGCAGCCCCTGAAGAACTCTGGAAACCCAGCCTCTCCCACCCAGAAACCACAGCCGGCGGGTGCACAGAAAGCAGAGCCACCTTGTACATGAGCCCATGGGCCAGCTGTGATGCCCCTGCCTCCCGGGGGACCCTGTCGAGGCCCCAGGCCCTTCCTAGGCCCCCCACACCTGCCACCTGCCTCATGAGCATACTCATCCTCGCCCTGCAACAGCTTCTGCCGAGCTTGGGCTGGCCTGGCCTCCTGCAGAGGCTCCTCATCTGGGTCCAGGATGCAGCCTGGTTCTGAAAGCAAAACCAAACCCTGCCTCTGAGTGGACAAAAAGCTGTCACCACGTCCAAGCAAGGTGGCCCCTGTGCCCACTCTCAGTCAAGCGACGCTGACAGGAGATGCTCTGATGAGCAGCTGGGTCGCCCCCAGGTCACAGTGGCTGGGGTGACGCTCCAGTCTTGGAGGATGTGGAAGGGCCTTCCTTCCAGGAACCTAGCCCCCCTAAGCACGTGGATAAGCCCTGAGTTGCCTGGAAAGGGGGGTGAGGGGGAGGCGCTTGGCTGTGAGTCTGCTTGGGGACCCGGTGGTCCCCTCTCCCTGGTGCCAGGTGCGCCTCCATGCTTTACCTGGTGACCAACACTTCCTGCAGGAGTAACTCCCAGCGGGTTTGTGGGATCAGCTGTGAGTTTTTGACGTCCTTGGGCCATGTCGTGCCCAGGCCCCAGGAGACTCCAGCCCCCTAGGAAGGCAGCCCCTTGGAAGCGGTATTCCACATGGCCCAAAGCTCGCTCCATAGGAGGGTTTGTTCTGAGAAGTGTGTGGTCATGGGCCTGGGTGTGCGCCAGGCCTGGCAGGCCACAGACTCAGGGGCCCGACATTGCCTGCAGGTAGGGGGCACACTGGTCCAGGCCTGCCATCTGCAAAGAAGCGGGCTTCCCGCCAGAGGCCCCTGAGAGTGCAGGGGGAAGAAGAGCCCAAACTGCTCTTTCATGAGGACCGAGGCCACGAGCCCAGGCCTAGAAGACTCTGACAGTGAGCCCGTGCGCCCTGCCTCCTTCCAGCAAAGTTTCTGACCCTGCGCCGGACACAGGCGGATCCTGGGAAGGCAGTGGGGCTCCTGCAGTCCCCCCCACCCACACCAGCCTGGGTCTTCAGTCCTGCAGGGCCAGAAGCTTCCCAGGGCTGCTCAGCAGCAGGCTGAAGGTGGGAGCCTGGCGCACATCAACTCTGCTATCCACAGCCAGAAAACCTCATGGCTCCCAGAAAGCAACCCCATGAGACCCCTTGCAGCATCGCTCATGACAGTGGTGCCTTGAAGCTTCCTGAGAGGAGAGGCTGGCATTTGCGATCAGGCTCTGCAGCAAAATGCAAAGGTTGGAAGGAAGTGACCGGCCAAGCATGCCGGGGCACAGGGCTGGGCTGTCCGGGAGGGAGCATGGCAGCCAGGAGCACATGACCCCCACACAGGCTGGAGGATTGCCCGGGGCCGCGGGTCTCCTTCTCTCCTTTCTGTTTTCCACGGCATCTCCTCTGCACAAGCCTTGCTTTCATGGTCAGGAAAAAAACAACAGAAAGCCTAGGAGAGAGGCTGACACAGACTGGCGTGAGATCCTGGGGGAAGCGCAGATCTGAGCACACTCTGAAGTTGGAAAGCTCCTGGGGCCACGTGTCCTGCTGTGTGGACACTCTCCCTACCCCCAGCCTCATGGAGCAGAGGCAGAGCCACTCTGGCTCACTCGGCAAGAACAGAGGACATACTCCAGCCCCAGGGACCAACAACCAGGGCCTCGGACCGAGGGCACTGGCCAGGGTCCCCATGCACCAGCCCCAGACAAGCCGTGTTCTGCTGACCCCCTGTCCACCCAGAGGTGCCAGGGAGGATCTGCTGGTCTCAGAGGCCAGGTGACGGCAGTCCCAGGTGCCCCAGGAGACCCCTAACCAGTCGGGTCCCACACCACAACCCATATCCCACTATCCCGGCAGCCGGCCCACCCGCCGGCCCTCCCCTTCCCTGGGCCTCTTCGCTAGGCAGGGCTCCAGGGGCGCGTGCCCGACTTAGCAGTGGATGCACCATCTCTGCCCATAGCTCCAGCACTCCAGCAACACTGAGCACACAGCAGCTGAGGCCCAGGGTCCAGGCCAGGAGGAGCACAGTGGAAGAAGCAGCCCCTTGGCCTCCCTGGCTCAGTACTGGGGGCAGCAAACCAGCCTTTCGCCTCTGAGTTCGCAAGGTCCCACAAAGAACCCGTGCCTCCCAGAAGGACCCACATCTCACGCTCAGGGTGGACACAGGCAGGTTCCCCAAGTTCTCACCCCAGCCCTTTTGTGCACTGGGAGGAGAAAGGGGGAAGCCGCTGGGACCCCCAGAAAGAAGGGAGCAGCTGCAGGCTCCTCCCCACCTGCCCAACAGAAATGAAATCAGGCAGTGCAATAGCTCATGGGACAGGTTCTACTGGCCTCAGTGTACCCAACCAGTCCTGCACAGCCCGGCTCCAACACTTCATCTCTGGCATCTGACCCCAGTGGCACCAAGAGGCCCGGGGCCCAGGAGGCAGTGGCTCACAGAGCCGGGTGGGTGCTGCCAGGGAGGGGAGGGACCCTGTCGGGCAGCTCAGGCCCTCAGCACCTGTAGCAGGCCTCCCCCCAGCCTCGGGCGCTAGGTGGGGGCCAGGCACGCCCCCAAGGCTAAAGCCCACCTGTGCGGCCAGTCACGTGCCTGCATTTGCATTCTCCCCATCCTTGAGCCTGTGAACGGCTGAGCTGCTCTAAATGAAACCCCGTTACCAGGGATACACAGAACTGGGGTAAGACGAACTGTGCAGGGGGTGGGGGGGAACCATCAGCCATGAGGGCCGGCGGGCCGTGGAGGGTTCCGATGCAGTCCCATAGCTTGGGGTCCCAGCCCCAGCCCCAGCCAGGAGACTCCCTCCTTGCCCCAGGTGGCCCTGCCCCCACCCTGCCCCTCCCCCACCACTGCCCCTGCTCTGAGACTGAAGGTCCAGCCGGCAAGGGGAGAGTCATAGGCCAGACAGGCCCCAATCCAGGGCCGGGAACCTCCCTCCATGCCTCCTCTGGAGAACAGGGCTAGGCCCCATAATGGAGGCTGGGACTGAGTCCCAAAGGGGATGGCCCCAGGCTCTGTGGGAGCCATCTGACCCAGGACCCAGACCCCAACAGGCCAGGGCTCAACCTGCCACAGGCCAGAAGCCCCCAACCTGGGCACCTTACCAACCGCCCCCCCCACACACACAGGAGACCGAGTTGGCGCCAGCTGGGCAGGCGAGGCTTCAGAGGAATGGGACACGCTCCAGGCCATACCGAGGAGGAGCCCCTGAGGCCAGGCGAGCCTGTGGCTGCTGCCCATCCCAAGGATCTGTCCCCACACCCAAGAGCTGGCCTCCCACTCTCGCCTGGGAAACCTCCCACTGCCCAGCGGGGCTGCCTCCATGAGCCTTCTGGAAAGATCTCCAGGGCCAGGCCGGGCTCCCCTACCCCTGCCCTGGGCTGGATACCCAGCACAAGACCTGCCCGAGCAGGCATGGGGCGGGGCCAGTGGCAGGGGGCAAGGCCAGAAGCCAGGGGCGGGGCCGGCACCGGTGGAGGGAGCCAGCGCAGAACCCTCTGGCGCCCTCCCTGCCTGCTCTCTGCACCATGAGTCTTGAATCCAGTCCCCTTCAGCACCCAGGGCTCCTGGCTCCTCCCTCCAGGGCCCTGCCTGGGTTGGGCCTTTCAGGGACTCTGGGGCCCTGGAGCCGGACAGCTTGCTCCCCTCCCCATCCAGCCTCCCCTCTCCCTGGTGTCCTTCCAGACAGCCTGAACACCAGGGCCCGGTGCCTGGACAGGGGCTGTGTGCAGCCAAGCAGGCGCATCTCCACCCGCCATGGAGGAGACCTGCCTGGGCGCATCTGGAGAATGTGGGATTAACAAACCAGAGCCACCTCTCGGGACAAAGGGGTAAACAGAGCATCACACACAGGCACTCGGACACACACAGACCCTCACCTGCACACACACACGCACACAGGCAAGTGCTCACTAGCACCACAGCTCTCTCCTGGAGCCGCAGCCAGGAGAGCGGCAAAGGCCCGGGGAGGAGCAGAAGCGGTGGACACCGCGCACACACATGTGCACACACGGGGCAGCTGGCCACAGGCCTGCCAGGACAGCCCAGCAAACCAGAAGCCCGGGCACTTAGAGCACTGGCCCCACGCCCTGAGGTCCTGCACTAGAGTCCAGAAACATCCCCCCCATGGGGAGACGCTCATTCTTCTGACCCTGTCCCAGCACCAGGCCCGACCACACATGGAAAAGAATGCACCCTCAGTTGCAGGCCCCAACCCTGCCTCCAGACCCCACTGGGTATGAGGTGGGCAGAGAGCTGTCCCTGAGGGAAACCACCCCTTTCCCAGGGGGCCGTATGTTTGGAAAGAATCTGGACACATGAGGCGACACACTGGCACTCCCCTGCCCGTGCAGCCCCACCTGTCCCGGGGAGCCAGCAGAGCCCATTATCCCCAGGTGACACCACAGAACCTTCCCCCTGGGCCCAGAGGACAGAGACTCGCTGGGCAGGGAAGACAACGGGCTCTGGCTCACACGGCAACCAGGCCAAGGCCTCACTCACCCACGGGCAGAATGTTGGCGCTCAGAAAAAGCCACCTGCTCTCCAGCTCTGGCCCCGGGTCTTCGGGCATGAGAGCAGGGCCCGGAAGGGGGTTGTCCGGTGGGGCAGCCATCAAGGCAGATAGCAGGCTCTTGGAGGTGGCAGCAGTCAGGAGGCGGGGCAGGCCTGGATCACCAGTGGAGACTGGCCATCTGCGGGAGGCCAGAGGAGGCTGCTCCCAGGTCCCACTGCTCCCAGGGCCCGTGATGTCCCTTGCTGGGATGGAGTCCAGGCCAGTGGCACATCACACACCTGGATGGCAAGAACAGCAGAGGGAGGTGGTGGGCAAGTCTGTCCAGCCGGCTAGGTGAATAGCTTGGACCGGAATGCAGCGTGTACTGTCTACCCCCTGTTGGTTGGCGGGTGCTGTATTGCAGCCCAGCTCCATTGTGCCTGAAAAATCAACAGCAGACCAGGGAGGGTGCAGGGCAGGACAGCAGGGCCCTAGAACCCTGTGTGAGGAGTCAGCCGGGGAGGACTAGAGTGTGGCCGGGGCCATCACAGCATCCTGTCCCAAAGCCTTGCATCTCCAGGGTAGCAGCAGATGAAGCCTTACAGTGGCTTCTCCCTGCCCGGACTTTTCCCATGGCTTCATGAAGTTCAAGGGTGAGACAGGAATCCTTTACAGGATCCAGGAGGAAATATCACAAAGCGAGGGCTACCTGTGGTGTCTTGGGACCTGACCAGCCCTCCAGCTGTGCCAGGAGCCTGAGGCGCCTGCCTGCCTCAGCCACCCGGGCCCATGGGCCACAGGAGGAACCCAGCATGTGGGTGTCCCTTTGCCAGCCTAGTCTCACTGCTGGGCCTGGGTCTCAGGCCCTTTCAGCCCCCACCACTCAACCCGTGCCGTGAATCAAGGCGCCTTTGGTCTCCCTGGCAACCATCTGCCAAGGCAGCCCCGCTTGGCTGAGCTCCAACCCCTAACTCTCACCGCTCCCCGCAAGGAGGCCCCAGGCTCCGGCCAGCTTCCTCCTCCTTGCCCTGGGGGCTCTGTCCCAACCACCTCTGCCTGTCTCCCTGCCAGGAACTGCCCTCACCTGCCAGTCTCTGGGGCCAGCTCCTTCCAGGCCTCCCAGTCACCTCTTCCCTGGTGCTGGCTCTCCCCAAGCTTCCTTCTGCGGGCAACTAGCAGGGGCTGAGCAGAAGGCCTTGGCCGTGGGGCCCTAGAGCCCTCTGGCCTGCCCAGGACACAGCTTCTGGGGCCTGGCCCTCAGATGGACCGGGGATGCCCGGGCCCTCGGACAGCCAGAGCCGTGCTCCGTCCAAGAAGGAAGAACGGCCGGGGCGGGATGGCCAGGCTCCCAGCGGTGCAGACCTTCTCCTGGACCCTCAGAGCAGCCCTGGCAGGTAAGGCTCCCACCAGATCTCACGGCCCTCTTCAAACCAGTCCTCCTGGAAGGAGGCCCTGCAGTCATCTGCCATCCTTCCCCTAGTGCCCGCCCAGCTGCCCCTCACCCAGATCAGCAGCAGGCCTGAACCTGGCTTGGGGTACTGGGCCCCAGGGGATCGCCTGGAGTGGGCATCAGCCACCAGGACCCAGCTTACCCTCAACCAGAGGCCTCCCTTGCCCAGGCCTGGCAGTGCCCAGGCAACCTCACGCACGACCCCGGCCCCCAACTCACCCCCAGGAATGGGGTCACCCAGCGCAGGTTCTCAGCGGCCAGATCACCAGCTTCCTGGCCACATAGCCCACAAGACCCAAGCCCCTGCACCACCGCCCCGGCCCGCAACAGCGGGTTTCTGAGCAGTCACGGCTGCTTCCTGCCGCAGCGGGAGCCCAGGCCATGCCCCAACACGCCTGCCGGAGTGGGCCGGGTGTGGGGCTCTGACTGGGCTGGCACCGTCCCACCTAATTAGGCAACAGCACCACATCTGCTGCCCCAGCCAAAGCAAGGCCACCGAGGACCATGAGGTCAGCTGCTGGCACAGGCCGGTGCGCAGAGTCCCTTCCAGCATGGACCCCAGGACCCTGCCCAACCCTGCCACACAAGCCAAGCTGCCGCTCCACCCCGACCCTGCTTCCAACCACACGGGTCCTGCAGCATGTGGAGAGCTAGAGTCCCAGCCGTTCCAGCTGTGGGGCCGTCCCCAGAGAGGCCTGCTGCCCCACACTGGCCTTGGGGCTCTGGCCATCCCAGACCCCTGGCTGAGGACACACGACCTGTCTCAGGTCCCCGTCTCAAGTCAGGCCCGGGACTCACTGATGGCCTCACTGGAGGTCGGACGGGGTCAGGTACAGGGGGAGCGGAGCGGAGATGCCCCTTGACCCCTGGCCCTGTTTAATCAGGAAGCACAGCCCAGGCCCAGACAGCCCGGGTGGCAGCCCAGCCCCAAGCTGAGCACCCAGGGTGTGACCTTCACTTCGGGATCCACCAGGTGACCTCTGCCCTCAAAGCCCCCAGGGGACCAAGCAGCTCCCGCCACCCACCCTCGCCAGCCCCAACTGGCCTGCCCAGCCACTCTCCCTGCATGGAGGGCCCACAGTGCCTGCTCAGGGGCCGTGAGTCCAGCGTGTCTCTTGCCCTTGCAGGGGACGTCATGTGCCCCGGGCACTGCTGGCTGGCACGGGAGTGTGGAGGGCCCACCAAGTCCCAAAGCTGCGTCTCGCCCTCCTGCCCCCACCTCCCGCGTGAGAGCTCAAGAGCTGGGCGCCATGCCCCCAGCTGGCATCCCTGCCTCGGGAAGTCCCCCAGGGAGGCAAGAGGTGGAAAGTCTAGCGTCTGTAGGGGTTGGGGGGAGGAGAGGTTGGGAGAGTGTCAGAGAGCCAGAGTCCTCTCCCTGTCCGCCCTGGGCCCCATGGGCCATCCAATCACAGGCAAAGCCCACTTCCTGGAGGCCCAGAGAGGGCAAGACCCCACCTCAGCAATAACCACCCTGTGGGTGTGGCTGGGCCAGGACAGGGCTGCCCCCCCTCACGCACGACTCCTCCCAGCCCCGCTGTCCCAGCAGCCCCCTCGTCCCAGGCTCCCCTGGGACCCCTCGCCCAGCTCCTCAGTGCCCCAGGAGGCTCCGCGCCTGGTGGGCCCCTCACTCCCCAGAGCCCACCTATTCCTGCCTCCCTGACTATCTCTAGGCTGGGTGTGGGCCCCGGGTGTGGAGAGCCCCCCAGCCAAGACATCCCGGAGGCGGTGAGTCTGCCACTGGACCCTGTGCCAGGAGCCGCTGGCCCCATGGGGAGGCCCTGCTCCCACCCCCGGACTCAGCACCAGAGCCAAGGCCGGCCCCGGGAGCCACAGGCCCAGGCAGGCTTGCCGCCACCGAGCCGGTCGAGCCGGCTGGAGCCCAGCTCAGGCAGGCCGACGGCACGTGGCGGCAAAGGTTCGGCAACTCCACCCGTGACTCTGCCGGGAAGCCTGGGACCAGGGCTGGGCCGCTCAAGCCACCAGCTGTCCTCACAGCAGGCAGGAAGGGCCTGGCCCCGGACTGGCCTCACAGGGGAGCCCACCCGGCTCACCTGTGCTCCGGAACAGGGGGAGACCACCGGGGACCCTGGACACACAGCGGGTGCTTCTGAGTACATGTGTGCAGCCTGGGCTTGGCTGCTCTGCCTTGAGAGAAATCCCCAGGACCCGAAGGGGCCTCGGCTGGGTGCTCACAGCAACTCTGGGAGCCAGGGGACCTGGACTCACCACACCACACCAGAAGCAGGAAGCGAGCGGGCCTAGCGTGGGGCAGGCCAGGTCCTGAAAGCTTAGGGGAGCACACAGAGGTGGAAGAGGCACTCGGCCACCCTGAGCCACAGAGTCACACGCCCCAGGGTGGAGCCCGAGCCCATGGGCCTGAGGAGGGGTGTTCCCCCTGGGAGTCCGTGTGGCCTCAACCACTTCACACAGAGTTGTTCTTCCTGTGTCAACATCTGCACAGGTGCTTGGAGGCTCTGGTAACAGCGAGGGCCTCGGCTTAGGCCCAGCATCAAACAGAGAAGAGGCCACATCCCTCAGAAGGCCTTGGTTGAGCAGTTAGAGTGACCGACTGCACAGAACCCACCCATCCCCAACTCTGAGTGACAGGTGGGACGAGCTGCGGAGCTGCTGGCAGACTTCCAGGAGGCACCTGGGTGAGAAAGTTTCCCGATAAACTAGCCAGGGCACTGGGGTAGCTTGGGACACGACAGACAGGTGGACGAGGGCTCTGCCAGCTTGGTGCTCAGCAGAGATTTCCTCAAAAATGAATGAAGTCAAGCCGGACACGGTGGCTCATGCCTGTAATCCCAGCACTTTGGGAAGCCAAGGTGGGAGGCTCGCTTGAGTCCAGGAGTTCAAGACTAGCCTGGGCAACATAGCAAGACTTTGCCCCTAAGAAAAGCCAAAAAATTAGCTGGGCTCAGTGGCGCATGCCTGTAATCCCAGCACTTTGGGTGGCCAAGGTGGGAGGCTCGTTTGAGCCCAGGAGTTCAAGATTAGCCTGGGCAACATAGACCTCATTGATGCAAAAAATTAAAAAATTAGCTGGGTGTTGTAGTACTTGCTTGAAATCCAAGCTACTTGGGAGGCCAAGGGAGAAGGATCACTTGAACCCAGGAATTCGCGGCTGCAGGGAATTATGATTGTGCCACTGCACTCCAGCCTGAGAGACAGAAAGAGACCCTGCCCTGCCTCTACACAAAACCAAACAAAAGCAAAGTGGAAATCAGATCCACAGAGGACAACACCATAGAACACAAGAGGCCCACTGGCGAGGCTCGGACCCCATGCTGCTGCCGCCCACGAGAAGCTGTCATTGGTCCGGTTGAGGGCAGCCTCCCAGATTAAAACCTCCACGCTCCTCCAAGAAGACACCATCCTGGGGGGAGGCCAGCTTTCTTCATATATTTCACCCACAACAGTGTGCTGTGACAGATGGCATGTAGACGGGAGGGTCCAGCTGTCTTCTACAAGCCACACATCAGAGAGATTGCAGAGACGCAAAGCCATCACCTTCTCGCTGGATTTCTTGTTTTGAAAAATAGTTTGCAGGCCAGGCTTGGTGGCTCAGCCTGTAATCCCAGCACCTTGGGAGGCTGAGGTGAGTGGATTGCCTGAGTCCACAAATTCAAGCCCAGCCCGGGCAACTTGGCGAGACCTCATCTCTACAATAAAAACAAAAAAATTACCTGGGCATGGTGGTGGGCGCCTGTAGTCCCTGCTACGCGGGAGGCTGAGAAGGAAGGATCACCTGATCACCTGTGATCATCTTGCACATGCCCCTGTGCTCCAGCCTAGGCGACATTTATAAATAAATAAGTAAATACATTTCTAACGTGGGAAATATCAAATGCTATTACTAGTGCTGCACCGGTCAGAATTGAACAGACAAGAGAGCTCTCTGATGTCAGGCATGGTGGCTCACACCCGTAATCCCAACTATTTGGAAGGCTGAGCCAGGAAGATTGCTTGAGGCCAGGAGTTTGAGACCAGCCTGGACAACATAGCGAGACACTGTGTCTGCCAAAAATGTAGAAAAAATAGCCAGGTATGGCAATGTGTGCCTACAGTCCCAGCTACCTGGGAGGCTGAGATGGGAGGAGTTACAGGACCCAGGAGTTAAGGCTGCAGTGAGGTATAATTACTGGAGACCTGGCAGCCACTCCTGTGAGCTGGTCTGAGCTGGCTCCCACACACTGGAGAGATGCCGCTAAACCCAAACTCCCTGGGGTCCTCGACAGCAGTTCTGAATGTAAAGGCTCACACCTGTAATCCCAGCGCTTTGGGAGGCCGAGGTGGGAGGATCCCTTGAGGACAGGAATTCAAGACTAGCCTAGGCGTCCACCCAGCCCAGAGGTCCAGAGAAGCCAGGCCTGGCAGGCCCTCCACCCTCTGTGCCCTGCACCCAGCCACAGGTGTGTGGCCTGAGGCTGAGCAGCCATGCTCAACCCGCCAAGAGGGCCCCGGAGCCCCCAAGTCCCCCTGGCGGGTGGGATCCCCATCCCCACCCAAGTCACTGCCCACCCCAGTGTCCCACAGGAGGTGGAAACTCAAGGCCTGAGCTTGACGATCCCCGTCTCTAAAGTGCAGTGCAGAGGGCTCAACTTGGAGCCAGTGGCCCCCAGGGCCCAGGAGGACGCAGCAGGAAAGACAAGGGACAGGCACCTCCTGGACTGCCCCTGGGCCACATGCCTCTGGGGACCAGGTCAGGAAGAAGGTAGGGTCAGCTGAGAGCTTTGGGCCTGGGACCTGGAAGCACAAGGTCCATCCCAGTGGTCCTACAGCCCATGTCCTCAACCCTATGCTTGCTGTAAGAAAAAGAATGATTTATTTTCACAGTAAGTCACAAGCTGTATGCAACCACTTTTTTGCTGAGTCACATTTTGCTTCTTGTTTTCTTTTTGCAGGCTTTTACTTTGGTGGACTTTTTCATTTAAACTTTAACAGGAATCAATTAGAACAAAATCTTGTAAGCCAATCAGCAAATAGGACATGGGAATGAAATAAGTTTGTCATACTTACGTTAACCAATTAATAGATAGGACATGGAAACGAACTAACCAGGTAACCCAATCAATATACAACATGTAGGCGAAGCCCAGATGTAACCTCTGGAAGTACCCAGCCTATGGGGAAACGGGAGGAACTTGCATTTTAGGGCTTAAATACTCTGGCTGAAACTGCTTCAGTGTGCCTGTTCATCTGAGGGACACCTGTTCTTGCAAAAGCATTATTTAAAGAAGTCACTTCACTCTACTGATCTCCAAGTCTTCTTGTTGCTTTTGGAAAACCCAGTCTGGAGGTGGGGGGTGTCCCCTAGGACCCCCATTTCTTGCACTGCTGAGAGCCTGGATGATGGCTAGAGAGCTGGAGGTGGCTGAGTTGGGTCCCTGCTCCTGACCTGCCTGGTGCCCATGGAGCCCAGACTGAGCCAGGGGGTGGGGACAGGGACACAGACTCAGGTCACTCTCACATGGTCTCCAGACCTGGGGCTTTGAACAACAGTTCTCCAACACTGAGGATCCAAAGCCCCGGGACAACCGCAAAATGCCACCACCGCATTAGAAAAGGTGGCCACAGGGTCACGTTGGAGCCCGCTGGCCTGGCTCCCCCAAGCACCCCACCTGTCCAAGCCTGGGGGTGGCCTGCTGCCCCAGGCAGGCCCTGGTGGTCCTAGGTGGGAGGGGGTCAGCAAGGCTTGCAAGGAGCCTGCACACAGCTGACCTGCTACTCGCGCTGGGGGACAGGCAGCCCTTCCCAGGAGGTGCAGCATCGCCTGGTCTCTGTCCAGCTTCTGTCCCTACATGAGGACCTCCCATCTCCCCTCAACAAGGCCCTAGGGCCCAGCACTCCCCCTCACCCCAGCAGCAGGTGAAGAGGTTAGGACACAGGTGTGGCCAGACAGCCCTGGGACTCACCCTGTGTCAGCCTGGAGTGGATGTGGCCCCCCTGAGCTCTGCCCAAGGACCCTGCCCCCTCCCTTCTGCACCCCTGAGCTCCTGCTTCCTCTCCTGCTCCCTGGGTGTCTCCACAACAGCCAGAGCCCTGGTTCTGCCAGGAGTCTGGACCTCCTTGTCTCCAGCTGGCTCAGGGTCACACAGACAGATCCCCTCCACCCACCCACGCCCCAAAACTGCCTGGCATCAGCTCCAGACCAGCCCACACCCATGCCCAGGCCAGGCTCTGTGTCCGTGTCCTGAGCTCACCACAACGCTCCTGACCCAGGCACTGCTGAGGCTCTGGGCAGGGTCCTCTGTCCACCAGTACCTCCCGCCTCTGCCCGCCGGGCCCTCAGTTCTGAGGCCTCTGTCTGCCTTCCAGGCCTTACGCTCCCTCCCTGGCCCAGCACCACCCTCACCCAGTGTCCAGCCTCGGGCACCTCCTGGACCCGGAATTGCGCCTGGAGTGGAGTACAGTGTGTGGAGTCAGCTGTGTGGAGCCTGGCTCGGGGCTCCCAGTCAGTGGAAGGACACACTCTACAGGTCTGTGGCCTACAGTAGCTGGGGCTTCCCGAGGGCCACACCGTAATGGTTCCTGTGCCAGGCCCCTTCCTCCATCTTAGTTTACAGCTGGAGAGGAGGAAGGACGGGACACCAGGCCACACCACTGAAACCAGACTGCCCAGCAAGAGTCATGCCCCCAGAGGGCACCTGTGCCTGCCCTGCCTCCTCCCAGGCATGAGCTCCGGGTGCCGCCAGTCAGGGACCCAGTCGTGCCGCCCTGCCCTCTTCAGGGTCCAGGACGGGCTCCTGAGCAGCTGCCGGGTGCCAGGCATCACCCAGGTACAAGACCGGCATGGCGGTCACCTCAGCAGGAAGTCCCTGCTCTGGTGAAGCCTCCACCCTCCCAGGGGGAGTGATGACAGCTAACTAGCTACTAACTAGCTCCTGGCTAGCTCACCCGCTAGTCTGCTCGATGGTGCTGGGCGGGGTGGGCAAACAAAGTGGCGGCCTGAACCTGCACAGCCAGGTGGGGCCTCTGCTCACTCTCCTGGCCTCTCTCCCTCCGGCCTCCTCCCTTCGTGGTCCCACGAGCAGCAGAAATGGGTTTAGACGGCAGCCAGAGAAAGCCCTGCAGAGGAAAGATGTCTGGTGGGAAGCAAAGCATGTATATCGTGAGAAAGTGGGAGTCTCTGATGGGCTGGCCCAGCACCAGGCTCCCACAGGGGGGTCTCGGCACAGTGGCACCCGTCGCCGGGTGGAAGTGCAGAGCCGGACCCTGTCCCGGCCCAGCGACCCGCATCAGAATCTCAGTGAGAGCCCAGGTGACTCATGCACCAGTGCCGGTGTCACGGGCTCTCAATACACATTAGCTGTTGACCGCCGTTCCTGTTTCACAGGCCAGAGAGCGGGCCCAGGGGTGGGCATGGGAGCGCCTGGCCATGGCAAGCACCAGCAGAGGGGACGGCACAGAAGTGCCACTGTCAGTGCCACCCAGGGGCTTTGCTTCCACAGAAGGTCGGGGCAACACCCAGTTGAGAGCCTGGGCTGAGCCTTCGCTGGGGCCCAGCAGATGACCGTCAGAGCCCCCAACCCAGGGCTGGACACCATCGGTCACTTCCTCCCGATGCCCATGGCTGCCTTCTTCAGAACCCACAGCCTTCTCCTTCCTGCCCTACATCCTGGAAGAGGGGAACTGCGTCTGGAAGTCAGTGGGCTTGGGCAGAGGGCAGCCAGACGGAGGTGGTCACGCCAGGGACAGACGACCCCTCCCCTGGCAAGAGGAGGGGAAGCCTGGAACCCCAGGACACAGTGGCAGACAGGGCCTCCAGCTCAAGCCGGGACATGGAAATGTGGCAGGGGCCAGGCCACAACTCCCCGCCGCCAGCCCCATTGCCTACCTGAAACTCCCTTCCAGGGGCCTCCCTTCCCTTTGCCCATCCCCTCACCTCCCCAGGGAGGCCTGGCGAATGGTCAGTCCACTTTGACTGTGGTTCTTGATCCAGGTTCACTCGACTTTGGGGCAAAACCCACTCCCTAACCCCCTGCAAGTTCACCCGCCAACGTGGAAAGCGCAGATGGGCTGATAACGCCACCTGCTGGCCATCCTGGGACCCGGCCCCAAATTCGAGGCCCACCCTGCGCAGGTGCCCAGACCGCAGAGCAGGGAAACCGAGGGCCAGAGGCTGTTCTACGGCTGAGCCAAGACCTGAGGCCAGGGCGGACGCAGGCCCCCTCGCCAGGAACAGCGGGCACCGGACACTGCTTCTGGTCTTCAGCCCCCCACCTCCCACCCCGCAGTGAGGCTGGGCTTTGAGCCCCAAATACAGATGAAAAGAGGGCAGGGAAAACACAGTCCGACGCAAGGCCCAGCCAGGGAGGGACGGCCCAGGACAGGCCGTGCCGCGGGGCTTCCTAGAACCCAGCCTGTGAATCCAAAGGAAACACAGTCTCCCCAGAATCAGACTCGGCACCGTGAGTCCACAGGCCAGAGGGATCCGGGGTCAGGAAGGAACGCTGCATCTCAAACTCACACGACAGCTGGCCAGAAACCAGGACGGCCCAGTATCTCTGCGTGGGCCATGTCTGCTTCGGGGACTGCGGACGGGCTTCATCCCAGGCCACCTAGCCCCATCAGCAGTGGCCGTGTCCAGGAAGCAAGGTGTGCACCCACAGGGCAGGGACTCCAAGGGGCAGGGAGGCTTTGGTAGCCAGTAGAGACCACAGAATCACCCGGGCCCTGCCCTCTCCCTCCAAGAAGGGCCATCCCTGTAGCCAGTGGCGCTCCAGTGCCATGTCACTGCATCGTGCCAGTCTGGGGAGGTTCCCACCACTGAGTGCCCGCAGATGGGACCAGAGGCGAGGCAAGGGACTGCAGCTGTCCTGCCCACCCCATGGCCCCCAACTGAGGTCGTGGGGCTCATCACCCCCAGCCCCCTCTCTGGTGCCCTGCAATCCCGGAGGGCTTTCCGTGGTTGGGCGCTGCCCCAGGGGACAACAGGACAGGACTTTCTCCTTAGCCTGGCCTTCCCTGGGGCTGCCCAGATTGTGTGCGGCCTCCTGCCCCTTCTCCAAGAAACTGGAAGGTCTAGCTCCCGCCTCCCTCCACTTCCCACCTCCCTCCCAGCCTCTTCCACTCCCAACTCCAGCCTGCAACTCCAGGCATCAAGTCCAGCCGTAGTGGTCTGTGGCCAGCGGCGAAGCTAGGTTCCCTCCAGGAGGGTGGTCTCCCTCCCACCCCTTGAACGAAGGTCAAGGGTCAGCCCAGTGTGAGGCAGGGACCCTTTTGAAAAGGCAGGAGTAAGAAAAGGGAAAATTAAGTTACTTCCTGCTTCTTTGTTTTTGTTTTGAGTCGGAGTCTCACTCTGTTGCCCAGGCTGCGGTGGCACACTCATAGCCACCCGAGCGTTGACCTGCTGGGCTCCAAAGATCCTTCTGCCTCAGCCTTCCAAGTAGCCGGAACTACAGGCACGTGCTACCATGCGTGATTAGTTGTTTTATTTATTGTAGAGATGAAGTCTCGCCAAGTTGCCCAGACGGGTCTCAAACCTGTGGGCTCGGGCTATCCACTCACGTCGACCTCCCAAAGTGCTGGAATTACAGGCTGGGCCACTGAGCCCAGCCTGGGCTACCTCTTTAGCAGGCTTTTACTTTGGCAGACTACACGTTTAAACTTTTGGCAGGAACCAATCAGAATAGCAATCCTGTAAACCAATCAGCAAATAGGACATGTAAATAAGAAGATTATGCAAAACCAATCAATGTATGACAGGTAGGGCTAACTGTAGTCCCAAGCTATGAAGTATCTAATCAAATGTATAATACCAAAAATGTTGCCTTGTAAGGGAGACAAAGGGCGTTACAATGTAAAAAGGTAAATACGGCAATGTCCTGAAACATTTAGGGCTCAGCCTTTGGATGCAAATCCGCTGAGCTGGTGCCAGCAGGGAATAACGCTGCTTCCTGACTAAGAAGCCCCGGTGTCCCGTCTCTCTCTGAAAGATTCCCGTGACATTCCTGATGCATTGGCTGGGAATCGGAGGTGAAGATGGTGTTTCTCACCTCCCTTGTCGCTGGGGTATTACCCCTAGAACGCTGGAAGAGATGACCTCACCTGACGCCAGCAGACTGCTTGGCCCACAGGGGACTAGCCCTCCCGGCGTGCTGGGGCAAGGAGCCCGGGAGCACAAAGGAACCCAGCGAGGCCCAGCAACCAGCCAGGGGAGCACCACCTGTCAAGACTGGTGAGAACCCGTGTTCGATTTGGTAGGCCTGGCCCTAAGAGGCAGAAGGGGCGCCTGATCACCTCCCAGAGTTGCCCGAGTAGTCCCACAGGAGGATGAAACTGTAACTCTTAAGGTGCTGGGCAGCAGGTTGGAGACACTGTGTGGATGTGAGTGAATGAGACGTCACCTGGTGGTGAAGCGAGTGCAGTGGTCCTGATTTGGTTCCAGTGGTCACCTTCACATGGCTAAACAGCGGCAGTAGGTTCTGCCACGGAATCGAAATCTGGTTGGGGGTTTATACCTACTCACCTATTGCCAGAAGGCACCGTTTCCCCACAAGGGGTGTGGCTGGAGATGGACGAAGTTGCATCCATCCCTTCTCCCTTCCCATTCTTTCCCATCTGGTGTGATTGTCGTCTTTCCGTGGTTGGAAATGGGGGGCAGATAGAGCAAGCTTACCCCCTTAGAGTGCATGGTAAAGAATTTCAGAAAGGGATGTCCATGGGATTATGGTGTCAAGTTAACTCTCAAAAAGCTTCAGACCCTGTGAAAAAGACTGGCCGTTGTTTGGGGGGGGCTGGCCCTCGGAGGGGTCACTAGACAAGAATTAGTCAGGAAGGTGTTTAAGGTATCCTGGGGGACCCTGGCCACCCTGGCCAATTTCCCTGCATTGGCTGTTGGCAATATGTAGTTCTCTCCTGACCACCTTGGACAAAAGTCTGTCTAGAAGAAAGCTATAAAATTATACTGGCCCAACAAACAGCTCCCTCAAAATGCCAACCAGAACTGGGAAAGCCCATTCTATCTGGGTAACATGAGGAAAACTTATGCACTACCCCTCACTGCCGCCTGTACCCCCTGCAATTCCTGCAGCTGGGGCCATGCCGGGGACCGGTCTCAGCCCGGAATTCATCCCTTCCCTGAAGGCACACAAAACACCCCTGGCAGCAGCTACTCTGGAGCCGCCAGTGCTACATACACCCTGGCAGGGAAGCACCGAGAATATTTTACAGGCAGCCCCCTCCCCAAGACTGTCAAGAGGCTTTGCAACTGCCATTGAGAGAAACCAGGGGGCCCCTCTACCGCAGTCCAGATGGTCACCTCCAAGAGGGGCAACATACTTTCATACATCAGCCCTTTACCACCACTGAGATCTCCTGAATCGGAAACACCACACCCCTCATACACTGAGAAGCTTCAGGCCTTGATTGATCTGATACAGTCCATCATCCAAACCCATAAGCCCACCTGGACTGATTGCCGCCTGCTCCTCCTGACTGTTTCACACTGAAGAACGCCACCAAATTACTCAGGCTGCTTTAAAATGACTGGAAGAACACGCTCCTGCAGGCACAATGAATGCTCAGGCCTATGCCCAGAATCAATTCCCCGAGGGAAACCTCCAATGGGAATTTAGAATGCGTGAGCGCCATCAAGAGGACCGTTTGGGTGGTATGAGGGAAGGAAGCAAGAAGGCTGTGAACGTGAGCGAGACCTCAGAGGGGCTCCAAGGCCCTGAAGAAAGCCCGAGTCCGTTTCATGAGAGGCTACACGGGGCATTCTGCCTCTACACCACCTTCAACCCAGAGGAAACCGAAAATCGGCGAATGATTAATGTGGCCTGTGTGGGTCAGGCTCAGGGAGACATCCGTCACAAGTTACAAAAATTAGAGGGCTTTGCTGGGATGAATGCTAGCCAGCTGACAGAAGTTGCGATAAAGGTTTCTGTCAAGTGGGACCAAGAGGCCCAGAGGGAAGGAGACCAGAAAATGAAGGTAGACCTGCTTGCCACTGCTCTGGCAGAGCGACATACCCAGGAAGCCACCCCGTCAGGATGAGGCCAGGGTCGAGGTCAGCAGACGGGCCAGCATAACGGGCCACCCCGCCTGGTGATGAGATGAAGGTGAAACCAATGCGTGCACTGTTTCCGAGAAGAGCACTGGAAAAATGAATGTTCAGAGCTGGAAGATGCTCGTCCAGCTCCCCAGGGAAGAGGAAGAGGCAAGGTGGTTCAGGGACAAGACCAGCCTGCACCCCAACCATATGTGGCCCCCAAGAGTAATTCTGTTGGCCTAGCTGCGACGGAGAATCAAGCGGAAGAGTAGGGCAGACCAGGCTCCATTTTGCTAGGCCCCGGAAGCCTATGGTCCAAATGACTGTGGGGGGCCGGCCCCCTGACCTCAGGGTAGATACTGGGGCAGAGCATTCTGTAGTAACCCAACCGGTGGGCCCCCTCTCACCAAGACAGGCCACTATTGGTGGGGCCACAGGTGGTCGAGTTCATCACCCCTTTTTACAGCTCCAATGATGTAATCTAGGGGGCCACGAAATTGTTCATAAATTCCTATACTTTCCAGACTGTCCAGAGGCTTTAAGGGGTTGGGACCTCTTGGGGAAGTAACAAGCCCAGATCATTTTCCACTCTGATGGCCAGGCAGCTTTAACTTTGAAAAACCCAGAGGCAAAAATTATGACTCTCACAGTTCCCCAGGGAGAAGAATGGCGACTTTACAGTCTCACAGAGATGCCCCACCAGGAACATGAACTCCCTTTAAGGTGCCCAGGGTGTGGGCTGAGGATAATCTCCCGGACTGGCCCATAATACACCCCCAGTAATGGAGCTAAGGCTGGGAGCTGGACCCATCTATCAAAAACAGTATTTCATCCCTCATAAGGCACAGATTGGAATTCAAGAACATCTGGAGAGACTTTTAAAAGACAGGATCCTCTGGCCCTGTCAGTTGCCCTGAAATGCACTGTTACTGTCAGTTCAGAAAGAGGGGACAGATGACTTCTGGCTGGCTCAAGACTTATGGGCAGTAAACCAAGCCACCACTACTTGACACCCAGTTATCCCCAATCCCTATACTCTCCTGAGTTTTATCCCCACTCAGGCCGCCTTCCTTTCCTGCTTAAACCTCAAAATGCTTTCTTTTGTATCCTATTGGCTCCTCAGAGCCAGCTGATTTTCACTTTTCAAAGGGAAAATCCTGAAAACAGCAACAGAAGCCAATTGACTTGGACTAGACTGCTACAGGGGTTCAGAAACTCCCCAACCATTTTTGGCACAGCATTAGCTTCTGACTTAAAAGCCTTCCCAGCAGACCATTATGGCTGCACACTGCTCCAATATGTGGACAACCTGCTGCTGGCCAGGGAACACAGGAAGACTGTATGGAAGGAACACAACAGCTCCTCACCCTCTTATGGAAGGTCAGCTACAAAGTTTCAGAGAAAAAGTCCCAAATCTGCCAAGAGAAGGTAAAATACATTAGCTTCCAATCATCCCAGGGGCAGCGTCAACTCGGCCTGGAAAGAAAACAAGTCATCTGCTCCGTTCCAGTCCTGACCACCAGATAACAGGTTCGTGAATTTCTTGGGGCCACAGGGTTTTGTAAAATTTGGATACCTAACTTTACAGTACCGGCAAAGCCTCTCTATGAGGCCACAAAGGTGGAGAATGAGAGCCTATGTTATGGGAACGAGCACAACAAAAGGCCTTTGAGGAAATTAAGCAAACCCTTGTTAGCACACCCAGGCTAGGGCTCCCTAACATATCTAAGCCCTTTTTCCTGTATGTACATGAGCATACTGGAATAGCACTAAGGGTCTTGACCCAAATGCTGGGGTCCTGGCACCGTCTAGTAGCATACCTCTCCAAGCAGCTTGACTCTGTTGCCCAAGGCTGGCTACCTTGCCTACAGAAACTCACTGCCACAGCCCTTCCAGCGGCAAAGGCTGACAAATTGACTATGGGACAAGAATGAATGGTCCAAGTGTCACACTCGGTGTTGACGTTAATGGAGTATAAGGAGCAGTACTGGCTAATGCCCAAATGGTCAAATATTGGTGGATACTATGTGAAAATCCACTTGGAAGTGGTGCGGACTCTCAACCCTGCAACCTTACTGCCCACCAAGCCAGGTCGGCCCTGTCATGATTGTTCAAACCTGGAAAGGTTGAAACCCTGGAAACTTGTTTGGGGGGATGGTTCTCAGTCTTGTCTTCAGGGGATTCAAACCTCTCTTAGGGACCATATTAGCAACTGTAGGAACACGTCTAATTCTACCCTGCCTAGCCCCTCTAGCCATAAGATCTATCTCCAACTTCATTGAGACCATGGTCGAAAAAAAACAGCAGAGCATGTAATGATGCTATGTAACACCAACATCTTGATTTGGGGGTCCTGGCACCGTCCAATAGCATACCTCTCCAAGCAGCTTGACTCTGTTGCCTAAGACTGGCTACCTTGCCTACAGAAACTCACTGCCACAGCCCTTCCAGTGGCAAAGGCTGACAAATTGACTATGGAACGGTCCAAATCAATATGATGCTCTTTGACCCTAAAGGAGTCCAAGCATCAAAGGGGGGTTAGGAGGCAGGGATCCTTCTGAAAATGCATGAGTGAGAAAAGTGAAAATAAGTTACTTCCTGCTTCTTTGTGCTACCTCTTTCGCGGGTTTTGACTTTGGCGGACTACATGTTTAAACTTTTGGCGGGAACCCACAGAATAGTAATCCTGTAAACCAATCAGCAAATAGGACATGTAAACGAGATTATGAAAAACCAATCGCCGGGCTCAGTGGCTCAGCCTGTAATCCCGCACTTTGGGAGGCTGAGGTGAGTGAACTGCCGGAGCCCGTGGGTTCAAGACCCACCTGGGCAACTTGGCAAGACCTCATCTCTACAATAAATCAAAAATTAGCCGGGCGTGGTAGCGTGCGCCTGTAGTTCCAGCTACTTGGAAGGCAGAGGCAGAAGGATCACCAGAGCCCAGCCTGGCCACTGCATTCCAGTCTGGGCGACAGAGTGAGACTCCAACTCAAAAAAAAAAAAAAGAGAAACCAATCAATGTATGACAAGTAGGGCTAACTGTAGCCCTGAACTATGAAGTATCCAATCAAATGTATAATACCAAAAACACTGCCTTGTAAGGGAGACAAAGGGGGGGTTACAGTGTAAAAAGGTATATAAGGCAATGCCCTGTGCTTTCAGGGCTCAGCCTTTGGATGTGAATCCGCTGAGCCCCTGCCAGCACGAATAAACTCTGCTTCCTGGCAAAGAAGTGTTGGTGTCCTGTCTCTCTAAGATTGCCAAGATACATGGAGTGCGCGGGTGGTACAGCGCCTGTGGGTGAGGGTGAGGCTGCTGTCTTGTCACCATAGTTCACAGGGATCAGAGCCCCACCCCTCTGGGTCCCCAGAACACCCTTGGTCAGCCTCAGGCTAGACAGGGTAGGGTGAGCGGGCCCACCTGGGCCCCGGGGCCCCACCTTCCTCCTAACCTGGATCTTGGCCTCACCTCCGCAGGATTATTGGGGGAAGGCGGTTTGCCCGGGCCCTGAAGGTCCCAAGTCTCGCTCGTGCCCCTCCAGCCTGCAAACCCACTGGCGCCCGCAGAACTGGCCAGCCAGCGCCCCAGGCCGCCAGCTCCAGGAGCAAGAGGGAGAGAAGGCTAAACCACCGCGGCTGGCGCGGAAGGCGTGGCCACACCGTGGGCCTCGGTCTGCCCACCCGCA
>NW_007256000.1:61296-79246 GCF_000164805.1 Carlito syrichta | reverse complement strand
GGCGGCTATCCTGGCAGCAGGAACAGCGCCGCAGGGGCTAGAGGCGCGCCGAGGCACTGGGGAGGCAGCCAGGGCTCTGCAGGGAGGGCCGTGGATGCCCGGCGGGCGGCCGACGGCAGGTGCGGAGCTGGACAGTGAGGTGATCGGAACTAGCTTGTATCTTTATTTTACAAGACCCTTTGCGCTTACCTTGTGCCAGGCACTGTTCTCGGCGATTTGCAAGTGGTCGCTCCTTTAATCCTCAAACGTCCCTACAGGTAGGACTTGTAATTCTGACCCTTCTGACCAATGGGCCAGTTGAGAGTCTCCCGCCAGGAACTTGGAGAGCTGAGACTTGATGCTGGACGGCTGGTGTCTGGTCTGTGCCCTTAGAAACTTCCCTAGACTGTCTTTCCATGTGGCCCCCGCAGGCTCTGGAATGGTTGCCCAGGGGAATCCTGAGAGAGCGATGGCCACAGGCAGGAGGATCTCAGGAGTCACCCGAGTGTTACCCAGGTGTCACCCAGGCCAAGGCAGGAGGAAATGGAAATGCAGAGGGCATGCCCTGGAGGCTGCGGAAAGAGAAGTCTTCATGGAAGGGGCAGGACTTGATCCGGCTTTGGCCACTTTTCGATTGTTGTCCCCAATCCTTAGAGTAACATTGTTTCTCCTTCCAGGTGCAAAGAAGTGGCTGGAGTGGAGGAAAGAGGTGGAGCTGCTCTCGGATGTTGCCTACTTCGGCCTCACCACACTTGCAGGTAGCAGCCCCTGCAGGACCTTGGGACAAGGGCCCAAAGACACACTAGGTCCAGAGGACAGACGGAGAAGGGACTGCAGGCAGTGTGAGAGGCTCCTGCAGCAGGCCTGGGTGGCGCTGCCTTCGGAAAGGAGGGCACCCCGAGCCCGAGTGGGAGGTGCTGCCCCAAGAGCCTCCCCAGAATGAGGCCTCAACCCCCAGCCTTTCATTCTCTTTGTGTCCTTGGAGATCTTGGTCCGGGACTTTCTCCAGTTGCCGTGGGGACCCATTTCTCAGTGGTGGCACAGCAGTCCAGTGCCGAGCTGGCAGGGTGCGGCGGCGGGGCCCTGGTGGAGCAGTGGAGGCCGGTGGCCAAACTTTCCTTCAGAGAAAGTTGCTGACAGGGAGGCCCTTGGCCTCACCAACTCCAGCTCAGCTTCAGCAAGGGCTGCTGCCCTCCTGCTCAGTGCCAGCCCTCCTCACACAAGGAGGCCACCCCAGGGTGCCTTACTGCCATGGAGAGGACACGCTGGTCAGTGGGAGACAGGATGAATGCGAAGTGACTGCATTTGGGGGCCTCTTGGAGGTGGTAGGCTCTTCAGAGAAAGTCTCATTTGTGGGAAGAACACTTTCCAGACAAGCAGAGCAAACAGCGAGGCAAAGGCCAAGGAGGAGGCATCCCCTGGGCTGGGGTGGGGCATTGGGGACCTGTGGGCTCTGGAGGCCTCTGGCTCTCCCTTCCAGGCATCACAGGGACATGGGCAGGGGAGAGGCCAACCACTAGCCAAGACCAGACCACGGGGAGAAAGCTGGAAGCGGGGAGGCTGCGCAGATGCTGTTGCAGTCCACCTGCCACAGGGGGGTGGCGACACAGACCAGCAACAGCAGCTAGGCAGTGACACAAATGGGGAAGAGGAGCACAGGACACTCTGGTTCTGGCCTCAGGGGAGGAAGGGCTGGCGTTGCCCTCCTAAAGTAGGTGCAAGCTTTTCCAGGTGGGGCTGGAAACACGGTGTTATTAGCAGGGCTGAGTCTGGGCGTTTCTCTGAACCCAGGTGGTAATGTCAGGCAAGCAGCTGGCCTGGAAGGTAGACAGCCATGAGGATGGATCTGGTTGTAGGCAGGGCAAGCAGAGGAAGGAGTGGCTGGGGAGACGGTGGGGATGTGTGCAGTCTACCTGGAAGGAGCCAGAGGGCAACAAGGGCCAGCCAAGGTCCAGAACCGAGGACAACCGAGTAGCCATCCATGTCACCTCCTGCCTGAGGTCTCAGTGAGACCATGGTGGGCCTGGTGAGGGGAGACGTGTCGCCCCCACCAGGGGGAGGAGTGCCTGACAGGGGTGGATTCGAGGGCAACAGGATGGGACTGTGGACAGGAGCCAACCAGAGCCGAGCTCGGTGCAGAGGCTGGCCCAGGGAGATGGCAGGGGCACCGGGAGGCGTCCCTGTGGCAGGCACTCACAAGTTCGTGTCCCATCCCCAGGCTACCAGACCCTCGGGGAAGAGTACGTCGGTGTTGTCCAGGTGGACCCATCCCAGAGGCATGTGCCAAGCACACTGCGCCGTGCCATGCTGGTGGCCCTGCATGCTGCCCTACCCTACCTTCTGGACAGGGCACTGCTGCCCCTGGAGCAGGAGCTGCAGGTGGACCCCGACAGTGGGCGGCCCTTGCAGGGGAGCCTGGGGCCCAGCGGGCGTGGCCGGTCGTGGGTGCGGCGCTGGGTGCATCGCCACACGGCCGCCCTGACAGAGCAGCAGAAGAGAGCATTCTTGCGGGCAGCCTTCGTCCTCAGACAGGGCCTGGCTTGCCTCCAGCGGCTGCATGTGGCCTGGTTTTACATCCATGGTGTCTTCTACCACCTGGCCAAACGGCTTACAGGCATCACCTACGTGAGTAGCGGGCGCCAAGGGCGCAGCCACCCAGCCCTCAGTACCCTCCCCCAGCTCGGCATGTGTGGAGCTGCCTCCTAGCCCTAGAACCAACACAGAGCGGCTGGGGGGCAGCTTCCAGCACTGCCACAGCCTGGGTCCTGCCTGTCCCGCTGACCACAGCCCTCAGGCTTGCCTCATGGCAGGACCCTGTACACAGGCCTGTGGCCACCTGGTTGGCTGCCTTGAGTCCAGGGAGCGTGGGCTCCACCCAGTTCCTGAGCCCCCTGCTGCTACTTTCCAGCTGACAAAGGGCAGGGCCTGGGTCTTGGTCCGCGGATATTTCTAGCCGTGTCCACCTCCCCAGTGGCTTCTCAGCCTGGTCCCCACCAGCCGGCTTCCCCGCAGAATCTCCAGCCTGTCGCTGCCTGGCCATCATGTCAGGTCTTCCTGCCTTTACCCTCCCTGCTGTGGGTGCTTCTTCTGGCCAGCTCTCAGCTGACACCTGTCCTTCCAGATTCAGGGACGAGAGCCACCCTCAGTCCTGCCACCATGTGGCTGGCCGCCAACCTCATCCCCCCATGGGGGCGTCAGGGCTGCTGGAGCTCCATTCAGAGCAGTCCCAGGTCCCCTCCTGCCTCCAGTGCCACTCTGGGCCTTCACCCCCTCGTCAGTGACCCGCCCACACACACCCAGGACAGATCACCGTGACCTAAAGCCTACAGCCAGCTCCTAGTTCTCAACCTCCTCACACTCCAGCGGGTGTTGGGGTGGCTCCTATCACCCCGAGGTCAGGGCTGAACTGGGCTGTTGTTGCAGAGAGGGAGAGGCCTGGAACGGGGCCCAAGCCAGACGGCAGGCTCTCTCCGCCCGACACCAGGCTGGCGGTGTGACCCACCATCGCTGTGTGCAGGTCCCAGTCCCAGCTGAGACCTGCAAGCTGTCTCCACCCTGTTGTCCCTTCAGCGGTTCCCTGCCACCATTAGGCTCAGGCTGCTTTGCTGGCTCCTTTTCTCTCTGGGAGGTGGTCCCAGACAGCCCTTGGTCCATCCAGCCTCATGACCCCAGCACCTGTGGCTCAGCCTCTAGCTCACGCCCCCCTCCTCCTCCTCAGCCCAGAGCCCCACAGAACTCTCCCGTGCCCATGCCCCTGGGGTGGTCTTTTTTGCCAGGCACTCCCAGTGAGTGCAGGGAGAGGCCTGGCGCCATGGTGTTCAGCGCTGTGTGCTGACTGAGAGAGCGTGGCCGTCCCGGCAGACGCTGAAGCCACATCCTCTCAGGGCCCCATCTACCTCGACAGCTCCGCGTCCGCCACCTGCCGGGAGACGACCCACGGGCCCGCACAAGCTACAGGCTGCTGGGGCTGGTGTCCCTGCTGCACTTAGCACTCTCCGTCGGGCTGCAGCTCTATGGCTTCCGGCAGCGCCAGCGGGTCAAGAAGGAGTGGAGGCTGCACCGCAACCTGTCTCACCGCAGGTGGGTACTGCGAGTTGGGGCACCCTCAGCAGGTGGGGACTGCTGGCACTCACCCCAATTCTGCGCCCCTTCCCCAGGGGCTCCCTGGAGGAACGCACCATCTCCAGGAACCCACTGTGCACCCTGTGCCTGGAGGAGCGCCGCCACCCCACAGCCACACCCTGTGGCCACCTGTTCTGCTGGGAGTGCATCACCGCATGGTGCGGCACCAAGGTGGGTGCCAGAGGGCCCTTGGCTGCCGCCAGACCCAGGCCTGCTCTGAAACCTCCCTTCCAGTGGGAGTGGGGCAGGTTTCTTTCACAGCTCCCAGGGAGTCAGGGGTAAAGGGAAGGCAGGGAGTAGGCACACATCCAGGCCACACCTGCCTGCATGCTTGCGACCTTACTGCTCAGGCCTTGCTGTCCTCATGCCCACATCTCCATTTCCAGCAGGAGGTGCCTGCGCTGCCTCCCTGAACAGCTTGGCCCCGGGTGGAGATGCCACAGGGTGTGCAGCTCGCCTTCCAGGAGCCAGGCTGCCTGGGGCCACCTTGCAGGTGTTGCACATACCAGCAGCAGGGAGTCTACATGCAGCCAGCTAGGCTGGTCCTTGGCCATATTGGTTTACAAAACAGGGCCAGGACACAGCATTCGTCCCCAGAAACCCTCCCAGACACTCGGCAGCCAGTGTGTGTGGAGCTTGGAGCCCAGTGTCCTTCCCCCACACGTGCAAGGTATCAGGCAAAGCCTGTGTCCAAGGCAGTCCCGGCGTACCTCCATGAAGTGGCCTGAGGGAGCCTCAAAGGGCAGGGCCGGCACGCCTGCCTGGCAGCCCTGAGGTGTCCATCAAGCCTAAGGCCTCAGCTCTGAAGCTCCTGCTGGGCTGGGCCACCAGCTGTGCTGGATGCAGGCGGGGCTTGGCTACCAGGAGGGCCTGCTGTGCTGGCCTCGTCCTGATTGCCCGGCCTTGAACGGCTGGCAGAGGCCCCAGTGCAGGGACACCTGGTATCTGTGGGCACTGCTGCCCCTCACCCGGCTCCACTGTGCGTCCCCACTGGGACTCAGTTCTTCTGGAGGAAGGCCAGCTTTTCCTTGCTTGTGAGTTGGAGAACTAGGTATTCACACCCGTGTTATGGATCCAGGTGCCAGGGCCAGAGATACCAGTGGGGCCATTGCCCAGTGGGGCTGTTGACCTCTCCCCTCCACAGACGGAGTGTCCCCTCTGCCGGGAGAGGTTTCGTCCCCAGAAGCTCGTCTACCTTCGCCACTACCGTTGACCTGACGCCCAGATGGGGCCCGAGTGGATGGAAAGACCTGAGTCGGAATGTTGAGAAAAACGTATCAAGATTTACTTGCACAGAAACTATACAGTTCTTATATGCTCTGGTTTTTGTCACATGAGGTACTACACCGACCACCAGGGGAGGACAGGAACCCACTGCCTGAGGCTCAGGCAGGGCCTAGGGCCAAGGCCCGGATGGGAGAATGTCTAGCCCTGCCTGGTGCAGTGGTCTCTGGTGAAGCCCACTTATTTGGACAAGGCTTCAGGTTGCTCCCCCAGACTACACAGCTGAAAACTAACTTCCGAAGTAGGCCAAAAGGAAATGTATTCGCTTGTGTGAAAATGACTCTGACACTGGTGGGTATTTAAGGCAGCGGACTGCGTGCATGCTGCATCGGAGGCGGCACAGGGATATACGGCTGCTTCAGCCAGGTGGTTAGAGGCAGCCCCATAGCTGCCCACAAGGAGGCAGAGGCCCCTGCAGGATGTCGCGGCAGAGTGAGTCCCTCAGGACTTGATGGCAAGACCACACGGGAGTACAGACCAAGGTTGGCATTGCTACCTGAAATGTTTGGCACGTACCATTTAATACACATTGAGTTTGCTTCCAGTTTTACAAAGTGGAAATCTGTGTCCCAGCCTCAATACAAACTTAGAGAGGCTTCTGCTGGGGGGGGGGGGCGTTGCAACTTGAGCAAGAGGTTTTCCGTTTTCCTAACACCTAACCCATAAATGCTCTTGGGAGCCCAATCCTCCACAGGGAGGCCAGGGTAGGCAGGCTTACACGGAGCTACTCCATGTCCAGCCCACTTCCAGCCTGTGCTTACTACTTCAAGAGACAGAATTCACTGTAGGCATTCCACAGAAATACTGGCACATTCATAATGCAAGAGTGAGCTGAGATTTCATAAAACCAGTGTAAAAATGCCCCGCCTGGCCCTCTGGGCACCAGCTGTCAGCAGAGACCTGCTGCAAACCATGACATGCCAGCCTGGGAGTGAAGAGTCCTCTCCTGTGACATGTCTGCCTAAGAGTGGACAGGCCTCTGCGGTCCTGGGTTGGTCAAGGTCAGCTTGCCAGAGATGGGGGCTGTGATCCCTTAGACTGGGAGCAGCACCAGGAGGTACTGGGGCCGCGGCAGGTGCCTCCATGGTTCACACACACAGAGCAAAGTCCTACAGGAGAGCCAAGCTCAGCTCTCTACGGCCCCATCAGTGCCCAATCCTTCTGTCCACACTGCTCTGACCAAGCACACATGGTTTCCTATCACATCTCATCTGAGGGAAACAGTATAAAAGATGAAAAACAAGCTGGGCTCAGTGGCTCAGCCTGTAATCCCGCGCTTTGGGAGCCCATGGGTTCGTGACCCGCCTAGGCAACTTGGTGAGACCTCATCTCTACAATAAATAAATTAGCTGGGCGTGGTAGTGAGCGCCTGTAGTTACAGCTACTTGGAAGGCTGAGGCGGAAGGACCGCCAGAGCCCAGCAGGTCGAGGCTACGGTGGCCGGGAGCATGCCACTGCGCTCCAGTCTGGGAGAGTGAGACTCCAACTCAAAAAAAAAAAGAAAAATGAAAAACAAAAACATCCAGAGTTTGAGAACCCCAAGTGTGTCAGACTGGTGACAAGAGTATCAGTTTGGATCGCCATGGGCTATGCTGGACCAGGTATACAAAGGGCATCAACATGGCCTCACAAGGAGTCTGTAGGTAGGCAAACATTGGCAAAGGAAAATCCAGATATGAACACAATCAGTATCGAGATCACAAGACGGATGGGAACACTGCCCGGTGGAGGGGCTGGACACCCAGGGGCTGGGAGAAAGGACATTCCATGCGCTTCAGCATCCTGCATGCAACCACAGTGTGTTCTGCTGTTAGCAAAAACCGTTCACCTTTCAGGGGGCCAAGAGACAGCCAGGTACACGTCATGTTCCAGATACAGACTACATGGGAAAGGGGGCACTGTTTAATAAAGGTGGGATTAAAAAAATCACTTAGAAAAATGTTTATGAGTATTTTATCACATCGAAAAAGCCGACATGCAGGTGTGTTCCATGTGCTGCACCCTTGCAAAGAAGTTGAGAGTGAAGCCACGCACGGCCGGCTCTTCCCAGCCCCACTTCCCTGGGGGCCAGCGCAAAACAGACTTCGTCAAAACAAGGCAGAGTTCACATATCAAAGAAATGTGTCAAAATAATCTCAAACAATTAAAATATAATATATATTTATAATTCCAGGCCCTCCAAAGCAATCACGGTAGTTACGAACAAAGTTTTGAGTCATCAGAATAGAGGCCAACCGGAAACATCTCGAGAGAGATGAAGTCAGGAAACTGGCATTGGAACCCATGACTTGAAAGCCACCTTTCAACTTTAAGTTCTCTCACACCGGGAGTCAAGCCGGCATCGGCCCGGGGGCCTGGAGTGGTCATGACGGGGGCAGGCAGCCCGGCGGAGAGCGGCCGAGTCTTCCCTTGAAGTCTCGCGTGTCGGCCCACCAGCCACCCGCCCTGGCTCCCGCGGGCCTCTGCCTGCCTGGTCTCCCGCCTGCAGTCGGCAGACTCCATCCGTGTGACACACTCGAAGGTCACAAGAGAGCAATCCATGTGATTCGGTTTAAATGCCAGTTTCTTCAAGAACCTGATATTTCAGTGACAAATCACCGAAGCTCCTTTTTAAAAAGAAAATTAAACTCCCTTGTAATCAACTACTTTATGTGAAGAAAAAAGGCATTGTTACAATGGCTCAAAACCGTCTTGCAGTGCGGGCAGCCAGTCCGGTTCCTAGCTGGCGAACGTCTTGCCTGCGTCCTCCTTGCCTTTGTACCGCCGCTTGCCATGCGTGAACGGGATGTACCGGTACTTGATCATGTGCTGGGGACAGACGGACTCGTTACCTCAGGCACCTTCCCTCCTACACCTCCCAGGTCCCAGCAGTCAGGCCCCCCAGTGTCGCCAAGCCTCAGACAAAGCAAGCAGGGTTCCAAGCACCTGCTTCTAGGCCCTGCCAACACCACAGATGCTCCCATGGCCAAGGCCTGACGCCCAAAACCTCGGACCCGGAACCTGTTTCATGAGTCTCCATGCAGCAGGGGCCCCGGCAACACCACAGGCACAGCCTGCGGTCCAATCACCCCATGCAACACCCCTTCCTCAGGCAGGCTAGTGCCCCGCTAAGAGGCTGCTGAGACACCAACCCCAGACAGACCCACCACCCCCCAGGGAGCTTCTAGAACCTGTTGGCTCCACGGCTGACTCCGTGTTCAGGGGCCGTGGTGAGAGACGGAGCAGCGACCTTGTTCCACACGAGGTGGCATCCCCCAGCTGCTCCACTCTCCCACCAGGCAGACCCAAACCCCGGCCCCGCCGCCCCTGAGCAGCATCCTCCCTCCTGAGGGCTATCCAGGCCAGGCTAAGGCCACATCTACCTTGATCTGCCTCTTCATGGTGATGCAGAAGAGCATGATGAAGTACATGACCAGGATGGGCCAGAAAACCGGGACGTTGAACGCGTCGAAGAAGGTGCAGACCATGGCCACCAGGATGCCCTTGGTGGCCGCATGCCTTCGAGTGGGGAGACAGGGCTAGCTCCAGGTGCGCGGGAGCACCACAGGAGGCCCCCGGGAGGCACCAGCAGCCATCCGCACACATGCACGTGCACCATACCAGCTGCACCCTGCCCTCAGCCCTCGAAAGCTGATGGGTTCCTAACACCGCACGGGCGGCCAGGCAGCAGCTGGGCGGTGGTGTGCGGGCCCCTACTCGTCACCGTGGCGCAGCTCGCTCCCCCCTCAGCCTCAAACCGGGCTCTGCGCTCCCTCCTCAACCCCTTCACACCCCTCCCACAGAACCCACACTCTGGGGTTCCAGGGCCTCACAACTCACTCTCACTGCACAGGGGCTGGTGGAGGCTGCCACAAGGGGCTCCCGGGGGACTCGGCTGTTCTTCAGTTTACTGACCCAACCGAGACTCTGGCTTCCCTGCCTAGTGCCTCCCAGCAGGACATGAGACCAAACAAGAGAAGGAGGCACACAGCCCTGGCCTTGCAGCTGCGCCCACCCGCCAGTCCACCCGCTACACTCGCCCTGGCTCCCACCACCAGAAGGAGGGAGGAGGAGCCTCCCCACACGGGCCCAACCTACACAGACACCAGCACTGCTGCTCAGGGCCCTCAGGAAAAGCTCAGGAAGAAAGCTGGTACTGTCCACCAGCCCAGCCAGGGGAGGCCACAGGTCTGGAGAGGGAGGGAGGCACAGAGGGAGGTCCACAGCAGGCTGGCCTCCTGAGGTCCAAGTCAGCAGAGAGCTGGCACCCTCCATCCTAGAATCAGCCTCCTTTCTGCTAGCCTCCACAGCACGGGTGCCAACTCGAAACTAAGAGAAAGCCTCAGGTGGCGAGTGGCTCCCCAGAGTCCCTGCGATCGGCACTTTCAGAGTGGCTATCCCGGACAGTACAACCGAAGTCTCCTTTAAGAAGCCAGAGTTGCTAACTACAACAGATTTGGTCTGCTCTCAGTCTCAGCAGCACACTGGGCACAAGCATCCTTCCCAAACAACTTCAGGGGTTAGCTCACCAAAATTTAAACTCCGGAAGCCTTCGGATGAAGGGACGGAACTCCTCGTTCTGCTTAGTAGGCAATGAGGGCCCATCGTCTGAAAGGCAGAGGACCCAGAAGTGAGACTCGTGTCCCTTCCACTCATGTCATCACACATATCAGCTTTGCCTTAAAAGCCTTTGAGTTAGGAGGTTTTGTGTGGAAAGACAGATTTTTTTTTTTTTCAGTTGGGGGTCTCACTCTGTCATCCAGGCTGGAGTACAGTGGCACAATCATGGCTACCGCAAGCCTCGACCTCCTGGGTTCAGGTGATTCACCCACCTTGGCCTCCCGAGTAGCAGAGACTGAAGCGTGTACTACCACACCCAGCCAATTTTTTTTTATTTTTTGTAGAGACAAGGTTTCACTCTGTTGCCCAAGCTGGTCTCAAATGCCTAGGCTCAAGCCTCAGCCTCCCAAAGGGCTAGGACTGCAGGTATGAGCCACCATGCCTGGCCTGGATTTATTCATTTAACCAAAGATAAAATGGGAGTCTGTGGTCAATTTACAAATCAATTCAATGCTCTAGAAGATTCTATTAGATTCTTTTATAAAAAGGCTTCTCTACATTTTAAATGCATTAAAAATTCAACTGTGCACAAATTTTCAGGTACGTATCAATTGCTACACAGAAGCACACAGAGAAAACAGGACAAAGTCACCGCTACAAGAACAAGCCACAGAAATGCAGGTAGGGTGGCATACACACACCCACTGTGACCCAGGCGCCCAACCCTCCTGCCCCGCCTCTATTCTACCCGTTTCCAGGTGGAGAAACGGAGACCCCCAAAAAAGGGTCTCTTCGTTGTCTTCTCGTCTCCCCCAATAGCATCATTAAATGAGAGGGGTTGTTTCCTTTGATATTTCCATTAAATATTCCATAGAGGAAAACCACAGGCTTCTGGTCACACAACTTGAAAAGAGTCTCAAGAAAACACCCGGCACTCAGAAAACATGTTTCTCCCATAACAAGGCAGGTTCCCTGGGCAGACAGCTGTGGCTGGGTTTTTCCAGCAGTGGCAACAGATATGCCGGGAATGCATGGTCATTTGTCCCTCCCAGGACTGGCCAGTCAGGCGTGACTCGGGCCCCCACCCAGCCCAGATATGGCCCAAGATGGCGTGGGCCACTCCAGAAAGGCACACAATCACGCCAGGAGCCAGAGAAAGACCCCCAAGCCTGGCTGCACGCCAGTAGTCAGGGTCCCCTGGTCGCAAGTCATGGAGAGCTGCCTTCGGCCACGGGAGCAAGAGACCTAACAAGCGCAAACTCAGGGCTTCTGAGGCAGGCTGGTTGTCTGGGAGGTGAGGACCGCCAGGAAGGCTCTGGGGTGGGACTGTCAGGCTCAGAGCCCTGCCCCGTGACCCTGGGCAAGTCACACAACCCCATGTGCCTCCGTTTCCTCATCTGCAAAATGGGTGACAGAACAAATACCCACTTCCTGGCTATGAAGGGGGTTTAAGGAGTTGCTCTACAAACAAAAACATCCAGATCACCTGACGTTTCCAGGGCCCCTAGACACCCAGAGAACAGTCTTGCTGTTTCTAGAGAGAGAATGCGGACCAGGTCCATCAGCATGGAGAGCCACACCCTGCCCAACACACAGCCAGGTGGCACCGCGACCCTACCTGAGTCTTCCATCAGGGAAGGATCCACTTTGGGAGAAAGAAAAGCTATGAAAAGATTGAGGTGGTAGATCCCCAAGGCGTAGGTCACGATGTACCAGCCCTGGAAGAGAAGAAATACAGTGGGCGCAAGTGCCAGCCCCGCCAGCCCGAAGCAGCCCTGGGCCACGCCCTCCGATGGACCCTCACTTGGTTTTAACTGTTCCTAAACTCACACATTTACTCACAGCAAGGAGGTTACCATTAAGGGACAAGGAAGTACAGTGAACTTCCATGGTGACCGTCACTTTGTGGATCTCAATACTAAAGGGGACCCTCCAGGGCCCAAGGGGCAGACTTCACCAAGGGCCTGGTTAGATGCCCATCACCCCGAAGCCACTGGCTCCTGATGGGAGAGCAGCAAAGGAGGCTTTTGGCAGAACACAGCCTGAGGGGCACTGTGGGGCTGGGTGTGGCCTGGCCCCCAGGCGGTGCTGGCGCATACCGGCACAGACCCTGGTGGCAGCGAACAGACCCCCTGAGATGCAAGGCGGGACTGTCCACTGTGACTGCAGGCATGTGGCTGGTGCTTCCCTGGCAGACAGTCCACCACCAGAAACACTTGGCCAGGAATGATACATCTTTGAAAAAATCCAGAACCAGGAATCAATAATGAGGCTTTGGAAAATGTTTTTAAGCCAAGCCTTCCTCAAGAGAGGCAATGAAGTGGGGGAACACTGGCAAAGTGCCTGCATGCCACACATTCACCAGCAGGTCATTCATTCTCAAAGTCAAGTTTATCCCATTAGAAACCAGAACTGCACAATCAATTTTAAAAGCCCTAGCTATTCCATGCAAACAAGACGAATTCTTTCTGCCTATGCATTTTTTATAGCAGACAACTGAGCATGAGTGTGAAGGCTGACTCGCTGTGGGGCGCCTTCATGCTGCAGGGTCAGCCCAAGGAACACGGCCAAGCCTGCCTGTACACTGTGCTCCCGCTCCCGACTGGATCCCTAAGTCAAGGTTTCTAGGCCATTCTTTCCACTTGAGCATGGACCAAGTTCCAATTTTTGGAACTCTAAAACCGATTCAAGTTCACATTAATCTCAGACATCCTGCACAGATCGAGTCCTATGACATCAAGTGGAGAACATCCCTGCCACCCCCACAGCTAAATCAGTGTTGGGTTTACTCACTGGAATAAACCCATGAACACTCACAACAAAGCACATGCTCTGAGCTGAGCATAAGAGAACTTTACACAGTAAATAAATGTGTCAACCATGGTCCGACATCCCCCTATGCCCTGCAAAGTGCCAGGAAGGAAGGGGGTGCCTTAACAAGGAAATGCCTTTCATGGCTCGGGGCTCTTCAGTTGCCCTCCTCAGGACACGGGAGACATCAGATGACCTCCTCAGGATCTACAAGGATTCATATCTTACAGGATTGCTCCTGGTCATGAGGAAGTGATCAAGAGCCAAAGGTGAAGTCCAAGGCGTCCCCTGACCTGGCAGTGCTCGCAACACTCCACAGAAGCTTGAATGTGCCCCCAGGGCGGAGCCCGCCTCCACGCACGCCTCAGCCTGCACTGTCCTCAACGCTCTCCTCCACCACACGCCAGATGAGGCTCAGCAAGGCTTCTGGATGCCAAATCACCCCCAACCTCTAAAGCAAGTCTCTTCACCAGAGGAATGACGGAACCGCAAAACGTCATCTTGTCCTGTCAGGAGGCAGGGTCACAGGGCACCAGAGGACCTACACTCAGACAGGATGCTCCAAGGGTGGGGCTCAGGTTGGGGCCCAGACTATCCTGGGCACACAGGACCCTTGCCAGGGGACGTGACAGGCAGAGATTTTTCTCACACGCAATGCTTGACTAAGAAGTGATTATTGGAGGCCGTTTCCTTCCAGATACACCTGATAAAGTCAACCGACACACCCAGAGGCCACATGCAGAGATGAGGCCCCCCTGCCAGCATGCACCCACCTGCAGCAGGTAGACTCTGATCATGTAGACGAAGCTGAGGCCCAACGTCACAACCCATCGCACGGCTGTGTAAGGTGTAGACTTGTCTAGCCAGGACTGATAAACCTAGAGGACAAGAGCCAAAAGCATGAGGCAGGCCCGTGTGTTCCCCCGTGATCCCTGTCTCATGCAGTCCCTCCCGCACTGGCTAGCTTTGGACGTTAGAAACAGCTAAGCCCAACACGAATGACAACAGCCAGAGATCACACTCGTGTCAGCACAAAGTAGTGACTACAATTAACCCTGAGCTTTTCTGCAGTAATTCCTGAAACTGGCTCATCTCTTATGCAAAACTATGACGAGACAGTCTCTCACAGAAGATGGTACAATGACACTGATCCAAAGGATCATTAAGAGGGAGACTGCAAGCACCCCAAAGGCCCTCAGCGCCATGCCCTGTCGCAGGCCAGACCTCCCCTCTGCGGCAGCCACCTGACAGCCTGGCCGCTCTATCCATGAAGGTCAGTGGTGCAGCCTGGCCCAGGCCAAGCACCAAGACAGCTGTGGATGCTACTGTGGGAACCCTTGGCTTTCCACTTGTCTTTTACATACGTACATATGTATGTTTGTTTTGAAATTTCATTTTTAAATTTTAATTATGAGTAACTTCACACATTCACAGAAAACAAGGACACACATGCGCACATAGAACCACCACCCAACTACAATCACTGTCAATAGTTTTGCATGGTGAGCGGACTGCCTGAGCCTGCGGGTTCGAGACCCGCCTGGGCGGCGAGACCTCATCTCTACAGTAAATAAAAAAATCAGCCAGGCGTGGTAGTGCATGCCTGTAATTCCGGCTACTCGGAAGGCTGAGGCGGAAGGATCGCTGGAGCCCAGCAGGTTGAGGCTGCAGTAGCCGGGAGCAGCCACTGCACTCTAGTATGGGCGACAGAGTGAGACTCCAACTCAAAAAAAAGAAAAAAGTTTGTCATATGCTGTTTCTTTTTTGAAAGCAGGATTTACTGAGGACAGAAAAACTCCCGCAGTAGGAGGCGACCTGAGGGGGTTGCCCCATATGCTGTTTCTTAATTAAAAAGTCAGTGAAGTTTTAACTGGGCCCAAACTTCAGCACCCGCAAGTGTTCACTGAGCCAGGCTTCTCCCCAGGCTGAAGCCCAAACATGTGGACAGCGAGGCCCATCACCTGCTGGACTACCCTGGAAGCCCACCAGGCCAGCACTACAGCCTTTCAGTGTCCAGGCGGGGGGCAGGAGTGGGTGGCAGGTGAGGGAATGACCTGAGCAGAGCAGTGACCACAGCCATGTTCACCCACCTGGGAGCCAAGACCAGCTTTGATGATTTTAAAAGTTATTAAAAAGAAAACGAAGCAAACAGAAACCATATGAGGGACAGAGACCAACTGGACCTGACCCTGCAACCTGCACCGCAGAGGGCATGTCCTGGGGCTCCCATACCGTGGCCAGCGCACCCCGGGCAGACAGGAGCCAGCAGCTTGCTCCAGTGCCAACTCCCATCTTCTCCCAAGAGAAGCACCCACCTGTCCGAGCCTCGTGAAGAACCTGTACACCACTGAAGGCTTCCCGTGGATAGAGTCTCCCACGCTGTCCCCTTCGGACATTCTGCAACTGTGGGAGAAACACGCACACTTTAATTCGAAGCACGTGCAAGACATGCACCTCCTGTCACCAAGGCTGCCAAGCAGGCTTCTTCAGTGTTCAGTATTTCAGCCACACCACTTCTGGGTGTTTCTAGCACAAACCATTCAGAAACAAGCGGGCAACAGGCTTTGATGGCGGCAGGATGCACCCGGTACGTGTGCTGGCAGCCCTGGGGCCTTCTCTCCCACTGCCAGGCAGCGCTGCCCACCCCACCGGCCAAGGGAGCTACCCATGCCGGCCACCGAGTCCTCTGGCTGGTCCACTGCATGTGGCCCTGCACTCCCACCCCCCACGACCCCTGGGGACCCCTCGAGCACCCCTGGCCTGGGTCCCTCATCTGGCAGGAAAAGGAACTGTCCTGTCCTCTCAGGGTAGGTCCTGTGCTGAGCAGGACAGCACCCACAGCTCTCAGCTCATGCACCTGTCCATGTCCCCATTTCCTATCTGGCAATGGTGGTAATCACATCTGCTCCTATTTCAACATGCTGTGTGCGCCCACGAGGACTTCACCTGAGAACCCAGGAGCCAGAGGTCACATACACCATCCCACGAAACTCCCAGGAGGCCAAGTGAAGGGACCGCATTCCCGTTTCAGAAAGGAGGAACCCGGCAAGGAGCGGAAGCTGCGTGTCCAAGGTCACAGCACTGCCCGAGCAGGCCAGGGCCCAGCCTGAGCCCTGGCTCCAAAGCACCGCTGAGTAGCCAGCCTTCTGGCTGTCACGCCACTCCACAGGTGAGCGGCCCGCTGGTCCTGCACCGAGTGCGACAGGGGGGCTCACCAGCACCCACACATGTCACCAGGCCTTCCCAGATGCCGGCAGCTACCATGGCAGGTGAAGAGAAGCTGCCTCCGTGTCAAGTCTGGTTTCAAGTCCCACCTGCACAGAGCGGCTGTGAGACCTTCAGCAAACTCTCTGACACACAGCGGCCTCGGCTTCCTCGTCTGTCAAATGAGGCTCCATTAAACACCACACACTGAGGCAAAGACAGCATTCCTCAGCAACCTTGAGGGTGGCCTTATTGTTCCCATCTACAGCTGAGAAAACTGAGGCTCGCAAGGCCAAAGGGTTGCCCCAGCCGATACGCCTGTCCACAGTGGGGCGGGAGCCAGACCCAACCCCTCTGAGCAAGCTTAGAAAGTCCTCCTTCTGAAGGGGAAGTCGGCGGGCTATGTGCTGTGATCCTGGGTGTCATCCCCCGCAAAATATGGCCAGGGCAGTTACCTGAGCCAGGCCACTAGGTCACATCCCCAAGCGGGCGCTGAAGAGCTAGATGTGACCCTGAGATTCCTTTCCTGGACCCACTGAGCAGATGCCAGCAGCGCTTCAGCACATGCAGAGAAATGCCCCTTGGTCTCAGGAGCTGGGACCCAGAAACACGACTCAACCCAAGGTCCTCGTCCCCTCCAGGCGGTCCTCTCCATCCCCCTGGGGGAATTCCCATCCAAAGGCTATGTCAGAACCTGGAGCAGCCACCTGAGGCCGCTGCCAGCGGCACAGGCTACCTCCGTGGTTCTTCCTCCCACAGCGCCCAAAGATTGGTTTACTCTGACCAAGGTGTCACCATCAAGACTTCTTTACTTGAACGGAGGTGGTAAGAGTAACATTAGAAAGGCACCCGGCTATCCCAATAAAGCACATCTCTAAGCAGAGCTGACTCCAGAACTGCTCACACCTCAACTGAGTGTGCAGGAAACTTCCCAAGAACACGCGAGCCCACTCTGTCCATCCAACACTCATGCCAAGCACATTAGAACACGGCTCCACACTGCCATTCAACTCACCACCAATCACGACATGACACAGGCAGTAAGGCACGATTAAGAACATGAACCTTGGACTCAAGCTGCCTTTCAGGTTCCAGTTCTGGCACTGTCTAGGACAGGCTATTTTAGAAAGCCCCAGGATGCAAACTGAGAAATGAGAAAACGGCACCTTTTCCTGCCTTCCCCACGGGTTCTTCTGGGAGTTAGTGGCCAGTCTCAGAGCCTCAGCGCCTGGCACGGAGAAAGCGAGCGGCCCTTCAAACACGTCAGACTTGTTCCTGGATTAGGGCGGCCCGCGCCAGCTGTTCTTCCTGCCAGTCTCTTCCCTCTGCCAAAGGCCACCTCTTCAGAGCAGCCCTCCACGACTGGTCGCTGAACACGAGCCCCTTCTGCCGTGTACCCTGCGCTTACTCTAAGGGACAGTTGTACTTGACAACAGGTGGCTAACTTCCCCAGGACCTCCTACAGGGATAGACTCCTTGAGGGAGCCTTGTCGGGCGTACACCGCAGGCTGCCACCAGTGATCTGCTGAGGGAGATGGCCCAGAGAAAACACAGCAAGAAGCGGGGTCAGCCAAGCAGAGACCGCGAGCACCACGCCAGAAGCCCAGGCAGAACTCGGCAGATGCCGCCTTTTCTCCTGAGACAGGAAGCCCAGGAAAGACGACGCCGCCCGCCCCGCACGTGGGGCCGGGAGTCTGGCTCCGGCCGCCTCTCCCTTCGACCCATCTCAGTTCCTTCCGGACAAGGAAAGACCTGAGTTCCGCGGTCCTGCTCCACGCCAGCACTGTTGCTCCCGGAGGGCCTTCTAGGCCCATTTCTCCCAGGCGGCCGTCCAGCCGGGTCCTCCCTCCTCGGGGCTGACCAGCTGCGCTCACCGGCCCCTGCAGCCATCCACCCAGCTACGAGTACGACGCCTGCAGGACCGACAGCCAGCCCTCACGCCGAGGGGAAAGTCCGTAAGCCGCCCCGGCGGGCGCCCCGGGCGAGCACACGCCGCCCGTCCCGGCGGGAG
>NW_007256000.1:27241-60984 GCF_000164805.1 Carlito syrichta | reverse complement strand
AAGGAGGCGGAGGCAGCGCCCGGCCGTGCCCGCGCCACACAGCCCGCCCCCGGCACCTCGCAGCTCCGCGGCGGCCGAGCCGCGGTCTCCCTCACGGCCGCAGGAAGGAGAACGGCGGGCAGGGGCGGCCGCCGCGCTTCGCTCGGGCTCGGGAAGCTGCAGCGAGCACTTCCGCTCCGTCCTCCACGGCACCGCCTCCGGGCCTCCAAGATGGCCGCGGGGGCGGGGCCGAGGGGCTCCAACCATTTCCGCTTCCGGTGCGGACGCCGAGGCGGTTGGCGGGTGGCACTGGCGGCGGAAAAGGCGGGAGCGGCAGACGGGCCGGAAGCTCGCTGGGTGCGCAGGCGCAATTGCGTCCTCTGGCTCCGGGCCCGGCTCACTCCTCTCCAGAGATTGTTACCGCCGGAGACCAGGCCCTGTGGCCACGCCCCCTTGCGACCAGAGGCGAATGGGCGAGGCCTTTGCTGATTGCTAAGGGAACCCCCTGGCGGCAAGATGGCGGTGCCCGACGGGGGACCCTCCGAGGCAGCCGCCCTGGGACGGTGACGCCTGCAGGCGGCCCTGGGCGCCGCTCGGGCTCCCCTCGCTACTCCCCTGGCCCCAAACGGTCACTCTGGGAAGTGGAGGTCTGGAGCGCCGCGTCCCCGCCAGGCCGGTCCCGCCGTCCCTCCTGGCTGGAACGAGGCGGCGGCCTCCGCCGCCCGCAGCGGACCCGGACGCCGGCCTCGACGCCGGCGATTGCGCCGTGGGCTGCGGGCGGGGCCGTGACGAGCACAGGCCTCCTGTCTTCTGGCCGTGCTGCGCAAGGGAGTTTGGGCTAGGTGTTCCCAGAGTCAAGAAACGGGTCTGGACCTGGCCACTCCCCGTCCCTCTCCCCAGCATTTGCCCCTAACCTCTCCCGACGTGGGCCTGGAACGCAGGGGGCTGAGGAAAGGGACCCTTCCCATCCCAGGAACTGCTGGAGGTGGGCGTTGGGGATGGTGCACCCAGCCGCGGTGTGGCGGGAGACGGAGCTGGCCAGCCCTCCATGGGTATAAATGGGCTTTGTCCCCGGGCCCCTCCGCACCTGTGCTGCTGCTGACTAACTCAGCTCATCCTGCCTGGCTCAGTTCGTTTGCCCCCTCTCCAAGAAGGCGCCTGGCCCTGCCCCCACCTCCCGACACCTCTGCTGTCTCCAGGACCCTAAGCCCTCCTCTCATGGAGCGGTCTTCTCTGCACCGCGTGGGTGCCCACCCACGTCACATCCAGTCAACGAATGGATGGACAAACAGTACACAGAATCTCATGCACCCTCAACCGAGCCTCTGGGCAGCTGTGTGGGGGCGTTCGTTGAAGGCGAAGTGCACAAACCCCTTAAAGGCCCTGGAGGGAGCTGCACACCCCTCTCCGTGAAGGAGACCGCCCCCACCTGAGTCTCTGCTCCCTGTGTGCGTCTCCCTCATTCTCAGGTTATGGCGTCTGTGTGTACCCGAGTTCCTTTTGATATGAGGGAGAATGGAAAGGAGGGAAGTAGCATGGTGAGGAGCCCCAGGTCTCTTCCTGCCAGCTTCCACCTCGCAGCCGTGGATTCCAGGGCAGCTGGGCGGGCCGAGTGTCACCCGCGTGGGCTCTCTCAGGCAGGTGCCAGCATGAGGACACTTTCCGAGGCTCTTGGCCTGGTGCTGCCCTGGCAGCGGGGGGCAAGGCTGGGAGGGGGAATGGGATCCTGGGAGACCCTTGGCAAGCCACCTTCTCTTGGGCCTTGGGGCATCTTCAGCAAAGGAAGCTACAACCTGGGAATCCTCCTGGAGTTTTAGTTCATTGGTCTTTTCCAGAGGGGAAGTTGGTTTATTTCTGACTGTACACAGGCAGCTTACTTTTGTGAAAAATCCAAGCAATAGAGGAAAGAAAGTAGAAAGTCTAAATCATCTGGTACTAGCACCCGCCCCTACCACACACATCAGGCAAGTGCTGTGACCTTTGGGGCCTGGGCTCCCCAGGGCTGTGCCCACACAGTATGATAACCGTTTGTGGGTTCTGCCTGCTCACACCTTTGCCCAATTTTCTTATTTGTATTTCATTTTATTGTATTTTTTAGAGACAGCGACTTGCTCTGTCACCCACGCTGGAGTACAGTGGCATAAGTAGCAGCTGACTTCAAGTGATCCTCCCACCTCAACCTCCTGAGTAGCTGGGACTACAGACACCACTATACCTGACACCTAGCTAGTTTTTCTATTATTTGTAGAGATGGGGTCTTGCTATGTTGTCCAGGCTGGTCTTAAAACTCCTAGCCTCAAGTAATCCTCCCACCTCTGTCTCCCAAAGCACTAGGAGTATAAGTATGAGCTGCTGTGCCTGGCCCCTCTGCCCAGGTTTCTGTCTTTTGGTATTTTCTTCTCTGAGATCTTTGTATCTGTTGTCAGTATTCTCAGCATTTTTTAACTTTTAGTTGATGCTTTTGCTACACATGCTGCTTCTTTTTTTTTTTTTTGAGTCAAAGTCTCACTCTGTCACCCAGGCTGGAGTGCAGTGGCGTACTCACGGCCACCCCAGCATCGACCTGCTGGGCTCAGACCATCCTTCCGCCTCAGCCTTCCAAATAGCTGTATCTACAGGCACACGCTACCACGCCCGGCTAATTTTTTATTTTTATTGTAGAGATGAGGTCTCACCAAGTTGCCTGGGCTGGTCTCAAACCCATAGGCTCAGGCAATCCACTTGCCTCAGCCTCCCAAAGTGCTGGGATTACAGGCTGAGCCACCAAGCCCAGCCACATGCTTCTTATTTGGGGGCTGATGTCATGGATTCTCGTCCTCCAGACCAGATGTGAGGGCTCACATGTAAGACTGTGTTGGAACCCGGCCTGGAGAAAGGCAAACCCTTTGTCAACCTGCTGGGCTCCGGCAATCCTTCTGCCTCAGCCTTACAAGTAGCCTGAATTATAGGCATGCACTACCACACCCAGCTAATTTTTTGATTTATTGTAGATCTGAGGTCTCACCGTGTTGCCCAGGCTGGTCTTGAACCCACGGACTCAGGCAATCCACTTGCCTCGGCCTCCCAAAGTGCTAGGATTACAGGCTGAGCCACCGAGCCTGGCCCCCTTTTTTCTTTAAAGATATTCCAGCCACATTGTATCCCTAGACCAGACAACCGCTAGGTGACCTCCCTGCTGTGCACAGGGCTTCTCCAAGAGCCCCAGACCTCTGGGGCAGACAGTGGTCGGCTCTCAGTGGAGAACTTGTCTCTCAGACTTGGCTTTCAGCTGAGTTTTATTTGGTTTTTGTTTTTTGGGTTTTTTTGAGTTGGAGTCTCACTCCTTCACCCAGGCTGGAGTGCAGTGGCACACTCACGGCCACCCCAGCATCTACCTGCTGGGCTCCAGCAATCCTTCTGTCTCAGCTTTCCGAGTAGTGGTAACTACAGATGTGTGCCACCATGCCCGGGTATTTTTTATTTAACTGTAGAGACGAGGCCTCACCAAGTTGCCCAGGCTGGTCTCAAACCCACAGGCTCAGGCAGTCCACTTGCCTCAGCCTCCCAAAATGCTGGGATTACAGGCTGAGCCACCAAGCCTAGCCTTTCAGCTGGTTTTGCAGAGCCCAGTAGAAGGCCCACCCCACAGACTCTGACCAGCGGGGCCTTCGCCCTCAGATGCGGGGATCCGAGTCCCAGACAGATGCCCGATGTCTGCCAGGGCCGTGTGCATACCCAGCTACTGAGGGCAGGGCCAGACCCAGCTTTTCAGGTCTCCTCATTGACCAGACTCAGTGACAGGACAGGCATGGCCGTCTGTTCTGAAATGCCACCAACAGCCACCCCGGTCAGGGGCAGAGGGAGCAAGTGGGTCGCAGGAAGTGGCTGTGACCCAAACATGTGTCCCTTCCTCCTCCACCCCAGGAGACACCGTCTCTGGACAGTTTGTCCTGGGAGAACCTTAGGAATGCAGTGTCATGGAGGACAGAGCCGGCAGGCACTACGAAGGAGAGGTCTTGCACGATGCCAGGGAAGGTGCGATGCCATGGGGCTCATGGGTGCCAGCCACAGCAGGGCACAGGGTGGGAGCTCCTGTGCACTCAGCTCCACTTTGCAGGGCGGGGGTGGGGGTGGGGATGGGGTCACACCCTCTTCCCTCTCCCCCTCCCCAGGCCGTGTCTGCTGCTGTTCCATGTCGGCTCCACTGCCTGGTGGGGCCCCTGCCCCCCGTCCCTTGTTGTCTGCTGCTGTGTGACAAAGTAGCTCACAACTTTGTGGTTAAACAGCTACATGTCATTATGTGCTCATGATCCTCGGGTCAACAGTGCGGCCCTGGGCTCCATGAGCGGGTCTTCTGGCCCCACGTGGGGTCACTAAATGGCTGCAGTCACAGTGCTCAGCCAGGCCCGACATCCATGACAGCTCAGTCCCTTCCTCCACATTCTGCCGGCCAACGCAAGTCCAGGAGCCAAGCCCAGGAGGGAGTGGTCTCCCATGTGCACTGGGAACCAGAACTCAGCCCACTCTTCTTGAGGCTGTTTGCGTGGCCCCCGCAGCCTCTCCTGTGACAGCCCGAGCACGGGGGACCCATTTTCTGCTCCCTTCACGGCACTCAGTGGAGAAAGGGAGAGACACGTTTACTCACACACATGCCTTACGTGTGCCTGGGAGGCACAGAAAACGCGCTGTGTCAACTGAGCCTGGCCCGACACGGCCCATGGCTGAAAGACCCGAGAATCAGTGAATCCTAGATGCGGCCTCCATTCTCCTCCCGGAGAGTTTGCCGAAGTTAGGAAGCAGAAGTGCCCGTGAACTTGTGCCGCATCCTCATAAGTTCCTCCCTGGCATCTCATACCGCAATGCACAGTGGCGTGGAGGTTTCCTGTGACCCTGAAAACAAGCTTACACACAGGCCCCTGCACAGTGTGACCCTGCAGGACAGCAGAGCACGCTAGTCTCAAATGTCAGCCTGAGGCACCTCTGGGACCTGGGCCCTGAGCCATCATAACCAGCCGCAGGCAGACCACACCCCTCTGCCATCCCATCCTGGTTGTGCCCGGGCCTACCACACCCCTCTGCCATCCCATCCTGGTTGTGCCCGGGGCCTCTGTGTGGCCTGGCTCCGGGAGGACAGGCCAAGCCCAGGTGTCTCCTGACCCACCACTTCCTCCCGCCACCCGCAAGGGCTGCAAGGGGACCCTCTCAGAGGCGAGAGGCGCCAGGAGGGGCTGGGTGGCACCCAGCAGCGGCACAGAGCACAGCTGGTCTCTTTGGGTCCCTGCACTAGGACATGGGTTCCTGGTGCATCGGGATGGCCAGGAGTATCAGGGGTGTTTTCATGACAACAAGCAGCATGGCCCCGGACAGCTGTTCTTCAAGTGAGCGTGTGTCTCACAGCACCCGGGTGCGGCCTGGGCGTGGGCAGGATGGACTAGAACGTCGCCGGCCTGTCCCCGTCTCTGCTGGTCGACCACACAGCACCCGGGAGTGCAGGCACATTCTGTGGTGTTGGGGCACTCCGTCAGTCCCCCTCATCTATGAGGCTGGTTGTGTGTTTAGCAGGAAACACACCAGCTCTCCTGCATTAAGATGCCTCCTGGGGAGATTGGGATGGTGGGGCCCAGGGACCCTCCAGTTTTGGGTGAGGACCGAGGATGTCCCCCTCGGTCCTCAGGCAAGCACTGCAGCCTGATTCCCAGCCGCGGTGCCTTGATCTGCTCGGCCCCTCCCCATTCCTGCCACACAGCATGTCCGGGGCGGAGCCAAGCCATCCTGAGTGGGGCCCAGCGCGCCCTGGGAAGCAGGGCCTGCCATGTGGGGCGGACATGTCCCCACCGCCTGTCACCGACCCCAGCCAGCCCTTGCGAGGTGGGAGCGCTTGGAGCCATCTGCTCGGGCCTATTTTTGCCTCGGTCCCCATGGCGCGTGCTGAGCCCAGTCAGGGGAGCCAGTCTGAGTCACCCCCACCACCTGGTTTCCCGGCTGTGAGCGGCCTCTGTGCTTGTGTCCTTTAGGAACGGTGACATGTATGACAGCGACTGGGTCCGGGACCAGCTCAGGGACATGGGGTGCTGTGCTGTGCTGTGCCGATGGCTCTACCTATGAGGTGCCCAGAACGCACCCCAGCCCTCCTGCTGCCCCAGAGGGTGTGGGCCTCCAGGGGCAAGGAGGGGCATGGCCCCTGCAGCCTCTCCTGTGACAGTCCGAGCATGGGGGGCCCATTTTCTGCTCCCTTCACGGCACTCAGTGGAGAAAGGGAGAGCCACGTTTACTCACACACGTGCCTTACGTGTGCCCGGGAAACGCGCTGTGTCAGGGGAGTCTCTGGTCTCCAGCCAAGCGACCTGGGAGAAAGGGCCCTGAGGTGCAGGCCCCAGAGACAGAGGTGCCATCTGGGGCTTGGTCTGTGGTCAGAGCCAGCCAGGGGCCTCCAGGTGAGGCCTTCTCCACAGCGACCCAGAGCTATGTCCTCCTGGGGCAGAGGGGATACCCTGGTCAGAGGTTTCCTCTGTTGTGTGCGTTGGTCTCCCAATGGGGAAGCTTTTGCTGTTGTCAGAGCCCTCCTGCATCCACGGCTTCTCACAACAGTCAACTCAGCATAGTCTGTGAGCCCAAGAGGCTCATCTGGTCTCCTGCAGACCCTATGCAGTGGGGACTATGACTGCTCCAGGGGAGGGGGCCACGCTCGTCCAGAAGAGGTGATGGTGGTCCTCACAAGGTGCAGAGACATTCAGGAGGCCGGAGGTGAGGACCCGGCCTCACTGACGCAGGATGGAAGATGAGGCAGGGGGATCTGAAGCCCGAGTGTCGGGGACTGTGGGACCTGGTCGTGGCGCCACGCCCGCCACCTCCACAGAGACACTCAAGGGGAGAAACAGACTGGGCCCAGGAGGCTAGCCAGCACAGCACTGAAGAAGTACAGGCTTACAAGGCAGGCACAGGCCCTGGAGATAGCCCAGAGGTGGGATCTGGGGCTTGGCCCATGGTGTCCAGTACTGAGCTCCTGACCAGTGGGAGGGGCAGCTGGTGGTTCGTGGCAGGCAGGGGCTTCACGATCCACCAGGCCACCCCCGCATCCACTGGAAGGTACCAATGGAATGGAGGGCCAGGTCGCCCGGGTGCTGCTGCGTGAGGCCATCACAGCCATGAGAACCCAGACCCTGAAGGCTGGGGGTTCCTGAAGTGTCCAGGTGCAGCCACAGGACACAGCACGACAGGTCTCTAAACTCAGCTCGAGTCACAGCCAGAGGTCTGGAGACGCCAAGGCACCCCAAGGACCAGAGGATGTCAGGGCCGCCCAAAGGAACAGAGAACACCAGGGCCACCCAAAGGACCAGAAGATGCCAGGGCACCTGAAGGAACGCTAGTTCCTCGAGCCTCGGGGTGATATGACTGAGAAGCGCGACATTTCAGTCTTGGGTTGCAGAATTTTTAGGCCCAGTGAACTCCCAACAGTGCCAAGATTCTTCTGTGAAAGTCAGAGCACGAGTGGGCAGAGTGGTTCCCTGGATGGGCAGGGCCTGGCTCTTCCTGAGGTCCGGACCCAGCAGTGAGTGTGGCTGCTGTGGAGGCGGGTGCATGTGCTGGGGAGGCCCCTGAGGTGCAGGAGATGCTTCCCGAATTTTCCCCAGCTGCCTGCCTCCGGCCTTAGGGGTGAAAACAGAGCTGGAGCCTGCAAGAAGCCAATCCTCTGGCAGCGCCTCCTGGGTCTTGTCCCCGGATCCTGTGTCTGTGCTCCTCTGGCCAAGGAGCAACATCTGCAGGGCCCCGGGCAAGGAAGGGCGGGGGCATTGGTCATTGGCACAGACCATTCCCAAGATAGGGTGGGTGAGAGCTGAAGCCATCTTGGCCGGTGCTGCATGCCCAGTAGTGCCCGAGGGGGTGGGGTGTTGGTCCTGTGCTAGGGGCCCCCTAGCCGCCTCCAGGGCTCCACCTTGGGCCATGCTGCCCACGGGTCACTGTGGTCTGGGCCCAGAGGGGCAGGACGGGGGTCACCCTTCCCTCACATCCCTGGCTGACGGCGGCGGCGCACTCATGTCCACCAGGGGGCGACCCAGCCCCGCAGATGGCCCTGCGCCCGGGCTGGTGGGAGAGAAGCTACCTGATGAGCCCCGCCACCAATTGGCAGGCTGGGATGTCTGAGAGCCCAGACTCCCAGGACATGGCCTCTGCTGCTGCTGGCAGCTCGGAGCGCGCAGGCTGGACCCGTCAGGGCCTTTCAGGGACCCAAGGATGGGTTTTCCACGTGGTGTTGAGGCCCTGAAATCCACGAGTTTCACAAAGGTGCATGAACTCTTCATGTGACTGCATTGCCCAGTACTCAGCGACCCCGCCCTTTCCAGACTCAGCGGAGGAATGGACCACCTCACCGGCCTTGTCTGGAACCTGCCCAGCCGTTTGTGAGGCTGTATCCACACACCCGGCAGGCCTATAGCCCTGCGCGCCGTGGGGACAAATGGGACAGTCCCCCGGCTCGTCTGCACCGCCCACACATGCAGTCACAGGACGACTGTGGCTGGCACCCGCAACCTCTAGACCCTGCACTCCCTCTGGCCTCTAAGAGCCACTTGGCCTGGCAGAGTGGAGCATTGCCCCTGCCTAGGCCGCTGTGGACAGAGACAGGTCCAGAAGCCGAGAGAACAGCCTGGGCCTCTGGGCACCCGGAGTCGGGACTGGGCTCTCGGCCGCCTCCAGCACAGGCACTAGACTGTGCAAGAGATGTTCACACCGCATTTGCGTGAAGGGAAATAATTCGCAGGCCTGTCGCTGGGCCCCTTATCAATCATGAGGGCAAGGCTCTGGGCACAGCACACGCCGGCTCAGCCACGCCCTCTGCTTGTGTGTCGGTGCTGGGCCCCTCATGATGCCATGACACCCCCCTACCTCCAGCCTCACTAGCATCCACCCAGAGAGGCAGCGGACCCTGAGAGGCGTCTCCAGCGAGGGAGCAGTTATTCCTCATGGTGTCACTAGTCACGTGTGTAACCCTCTGTTAGAAAACATCTCTGTTGTGGTGAAATACACACAGTGTAAAACCTACTAGTGCACAATTCAGCAACACAGCACATTCACACCAACATGCAGCCATTGCTACCGTCGCCACCAGGACATCCTCATCCTGCCAAGCGGAGCCTCTGTCCCACCAGACTCTCCCTCCTGTCTCCCTGTGACTCTAGGGACCTCGCATGAGTGGAATCCCATGGCACTTGTCCTTCTGTGACTGCCTTGCATCACTGAGCATGACGTCAAGGGCCGTTGGTGTTGTGGCCGGTGTCAGGGCTTCCTCCTCTTGAAGGCTGAATCGCACTTCACTGTGTGACTTTGCTTGGTGTTTCCTCAGTCCACGGACGCCTGGGCCACGTCCCCTTTGGGCTGCCGTGGGCATGCAGCCCCCTTGGGCATGCCGTGGGCATGCATGCATGGCATGCAATGTCTCTTCAAGTTCCTGCTCTGAGGCTGATTCTGTTTAATTCTTTGAGGAGCCACCACACTTTCCCATGGCAGTGTACAGGGACACACAGCTACGGGACACCCCAAGGGCTCCGATTTCCCCCAGCCTCACCCACTCTTATCATTTTCTGGATGTTTTTTAATGGCCATTCCAATGAGTGCTAGCTCTCTTAGCCATAAAAACCATCATGAGATCAGCCCCTCCTGTTGCCGACCTCTGTAATCACCATGAGGCCCAGGCTTGATCCACTTCTCTGGGACGTGTTGCAGCAGTGGTGACACTCCCTTGGCTGGGCCACCAGTGACACTCACTAGGAGCACTTGTGTGTAACATGTGCCTACCACCAAGCCACGTGTCCCCCAGAGCTCATGCCGCCACAGGAAGCCACAAGCAGCTTTTTGGCCATGCAAGGCCACAGGCAATTTTTCAGCCACGGGAGTTCACACAAGGCCATGGGCAGCGTGTTGACCACCAGGAGGCCTTGGGACAACTTGACCACATGAGGACACAGGCAATTTCTCAGCCATGTGAGACCATAGGCAGTTTCTTGGCCACAGGAAGCCACACAGATCCACAGCCAACTTCTCAGTCACAGGAGACCATGGGGGGCAACTTGGCCACATGAGGCCATGGGCAGCTTCGTGGCCACACGAGGCCACGGGCAGCTTCTCACTGTCTTGACTCTGAGCTCGGTCACAGGAGGCTGTGTCTCGGTCACAGGAGGCTGTGGGGCAACTTGACTACATGAGGCCATGGGCAGCTTCTCAGCCACAGGAGGCATGGGACAACTTGACCATGTGAGGCCACCGGCAATTTATCAGCCATGCGAGACCACAGGCAGCTTCTTGGTCACAGGAAGCCACACAGATCCACAGCCAACTCATCAGTCACAGGAGACCATGGGGGCAACTTGGCCACATGAGGCCACGGGCAGCTTCGAGACCATACAAGGCCACGGACAGCTTCTCACTGTCTTGACTCTGAGCTGCCTCTAAGAAGTGCCCCGCCCCCTCCCACACTAACCCTGCAGCCTTCTATTTTCTGTCTGTTTGGGAGATCATTTTACTTTCTGAAAGTACCAAAAAATCATGAGATTCCCCTGGTGTCCTCTTTACGCCTCAGCCTTCTGTCCACACTAGAGCCTGCCCTTGGCCACATGGTACATCTGCCCAGACAGGCAGTCCCCAAAAGTGCCACATACTCTGGCTGGTGGGAAGCCCAGGGGCCGTGTTCTTTGTGTCGGGAGGGCCTAGAAGTCTCCTCCCACTGGCAGGTGTGCCACTTGCAAACCACGCTTCTGCCTCGTGGCAGCCATCCCTCCATGCAGAGCTTTATGTAGAATCATCCATAAAATTAGCTCCAGAAAAAAATGTACTCCTGAAAATAAACGTGTTACAGCTTCTTCTGACAGAAAATAAGAACAACATACCCCAAAGCCAAAAATGTTCCCCTTCTGCAGTGACTGGAGCCACACAGCCTGGTTGGGGGCCAGCCCTGGGCTGCAGCACCCACGGCCTGGGAGCTCCCCTCCCCGCAGCCACTGCCGGCTCCTCATGGCTCGGGCCCCGGCAGTCCTGGTTTGCATGTTGTCGGTGGCCCTGGACAGCGGCATCATGGGGGTCCTTGGTGGGAGCCAAGATGCAGTGGTGAGGAGGGCGTGGCCGGAGAGGAAGCCACCATGTGGTGCGTGGGGAAGGCGGTATCTGTCACCTGTGGGAGCAGTCCCGCCTGTGTTGGTGGTGGTGTGTCCCAGCCGCTGTCTCCCGGCTGTCCTGGCACCTGGCCACGCTGTGTGTTGGCTCCGTCTCACATTTGGCTTTCCTGGGAGGCTGGCTATGCGGCGCACCTGCTCACCACAGGGCAGGTGGTGGCCTCATGGGCGCCTACACCTGCCCAGAGGGATGCAACCCCTCCGCAGGGCCTTGCCACGATCTTCTGCCCTGGGGTCTCCGTCACAGTTTGGGAAGGTGGGGCCGCTGACCTTGGGGGTGCATTGGACACAGAAGGACCGAGAGAAGGATTTGGGGTGTTCAAGTCACAGCCTTTCGGGGTGTCTGGCCAGTCTTCACAGGGACCTCCACCCTGGGGAGGAGGAGGGTCCGCGGCCAAGGCACTTTGGAAACTGTCCGGGTTGCACTAGGCAGGCTGTGTGTCCCCTTCTGGGCTTGATGTCGCTGAGACCGGTGGGACAGAACTCCATGTGCCGGACCAAGGAGGCCAGTGCAGTTCCCTATGGCCCACTCTCAATTGGGAGGTGATGGGGACCCTTGTCTCCAGAGACTGAAGGGTGGAGGCACCCGCCCCACCAAGGCGACCCTGGCCCCTGGACAGTCACAGGGCCCGGGCAGGAGGATCCGGTTGGTTTCTCCCACATGATGGGACCCGAGGGGGCAGGGCGGCTATGCATGAGGCCGTGACTACAGAGAAAGACCCTGCCTGCTTCAGGTCTGGGGCTCAGCACTAGCAGAGGGACAGACTCGCTCCAGGTCATGAAACCACAGGGCCAGCGCTGGAAAGTAGGGCCTGGAGCCCCCGTGTCCCCCAGCTCTGGACTTTTTCCGAGGAGAGCCAGAGGTGGGAAGCGCCTGACGGTGCCAGCAAGGGCGGACATCTGACCAGATGGAGACTCGGTGCATGCCAGGGACATCTGAGAACACAGGGCATCACCGCTGCAGGGCCACGTCCTGCAAAAACACGAAAGAAAAGACAGCACCGTTGGCCAGAAAGACCTTCCTAAAGCAAGAGAAGAGCGCACATGTGGTTTGCAGCAGGATCTCGCCTTGTGTCCACCACTGGGACGGCACCGAGGGATCCCCACCCCAGTTGAGCTCCCAGAAGTGTCCGGGAGAAAGCTGCAGGAGCAGCCCGGCTTGTGGCTGCCTCAGGCTCTGGAGTGTGGCCTCCGCTGCTCCAAGTTGGGAGAGCCATGTGGCGCCCCAGCCTCACGAGTGTGGCCAGGAGCCTGGTGGAGTGGGCAGTGGTGAGAGGACCAGGCATGCAGCCTGTGTCCCAGAGGCGACATCACCCAGCAGCACCCTCATGGTCCTAGGGTCACCATGGAGACTGTGGGGATGTGATGTGTGTCACCGTCCCTGCGCAGCCACTTCCTGCCGCTGGGTCCATCGTCTACCCGCATCCTGCTTTCTTCTGAGTGTGGGCAAGGCCCCAGGTGGTCCCTTCTCATTCTCGCCGCCACCACCCTCTCATGTGCCCTGCTGCACATCTGGCCTCACCTGGGTGCCAGGGAGGAGGAAGGAAAGTAGAGGGCTTTGGCCCTAAGGTCTATACCCAACAATGTGCCCCACCCCATTGCCAGCCTGGCTGTGGCCGAGGTGCCCACGAGTGGGGTTGCACACAGGGTGCTGCCCTGGACTGTGCTTGGTGATTCCTGGGCCTCTGGACACCCACGGCGCCAGAGGCCAGCCCTCACCTGTGCCGTCAGCAGGTGGAATGAGGAGCTCCAACACCCGTGTTATCTGTGCTTGTTCGGTTTTGGGTGCGTGTCGCCTCGCTGAGGAACCAGAGAATGTTCAAACGTACGATCTGTAGCGGAAGTTAGATGAGACCCCCTACTGGATCCACTGCACCACCACATAAGTGTATGTGGACTGAGTGGAAGCAGCGTCCTGCAGGCCCAGCGCCACACGGGCCCAGGGGCGCCCGCCCTCAACACCATGGCTGTGCTACGACGCCCTGGCCTAATGGCTGCTCACCTCGGGCTGAGCATCCCAAGGAGTGTGTCACTCGGGTTGGCACTGAGGCGGGCTCTGTGGCCGTGTTTCTCGCAGCCTGCTGTGCCAGCCTCCCCTGCTGGCCATGGCCACGTGAATGCTCACCTCGGATGTGGCTCCTCTCCTTCTTTCTGCCCATGTGGATGCCTTCTTGGGACTGAGTGGAAGGGGTAGACACGCAGAGAAGAGACAGGCCATTGCCACCAACTGAGCTGCAGTCCAGATGCCTGGAGAGCCTCCCGGCCTCGGGCTGATGACGCCTTTGTGGTGTCAGCAGGTGGTCACAATCACCACCAGCCCATGAGTTGAGGCGCCTGCATCCCAGAGGATTCCAGAGACAGAGCAGCCATCCCAGGCAAGAGCTGGGCCCCCTGGGAGGTGCTGATCTGGTGCCCAGTTGGGAATGCCTGAAGTCACAGGCCGGAGGCCAGAGAAAGCCCAGCAGAGGGGAGGCCAAAGAGAAGCCAAGGGGACCTGCAGGCAGGACTCAGCCCTGGGCCCCGGACAGTGACTTGGGCAGCCGGGAGCCCGTGTCCTCCGGTGACTGAACCCCAGAACTGCCTTCCCTGCCCCAGTGCAGCCTGGCTCACAGCCTGGCTCTGGGGTCTTGCGTCCACGCAGCTGTCTGTGTGGGTGGTGGCCTGCCCGGGGCCCAGGACAGGCGCAGGGACTGGCGGCTCCTCTCATCAGGAGACTGTTGGGTTGGAGAGACCCAGGCAATAGTGTCAAGCAGACAGGGCCACATCAGCTGAGCACCGGGCCCAGAGCATTCCGAGAACCAACCAGGAGTGTGAGCTGGGACCACCTGGGCTCAGACCTTGGCTCTGGGTGTGGAGAGACAAGGCCACCCCTGTGGCTCCACAGGAACCGCCTAGGGGGTGGAGGTGACTTGGAGGACCCTTGGGAGGGAGCGCCCTGTCCAGATCCCAAAGGGGCTCGTGCCAGGACAGCAGCAGGGCCTCTGTTCGCGGCATGCCCACTGGCAGCCCAGCCTCTCCTGAAGCAGGGGCTGCCAGCTGCCTGAGTGCTCCCGGCCAGGAGGCGGGAGTGGTGTCCGGGCCAGCAGCTGCGAGCCGCCCCGCCCTAGGACGTGGCCTTTCCCGGAGGTTCCCTCCACACGGCCTCTCCGCGATTCCATTCCCCAGCCCCTCCTGCAGTCGCTGGTTCCCAGGCTTTAGGCATCGGAGTTCTCAGGGCTGCAGCCTTCTGGAGCCTTCCAGAGCCCACCCCAGCTTGTTGGCCTCCTCTCCCCATGGGCCTGAGGGGCTCCAGCAATGCCCACTTCTCCCGACCTGTGGCCACTCCTCAGGCCCTCGAAGGCCTCCCACGTCCTTTCCCCATGAGTCCCAGGGGTCTGAGGAGAGTTCCAGAAGACCCGCACTGGGCCTGGCAGCCCCACCGCAGCACCCTGGGGTCCCCTCGGACAGACACCCCGGAGGCTGGGCAGGAAGGTGGGAGACCATTTAACTTCTTCGAAAGAGTGCATAGGTGCCCACGTGCCCTGGGCTAATTGTTCCTCCATAGAAGCGATTCACAGTCAAACAAAACAGCATCATGAGTTTGAGACTTTCCATGAAAGTAATTTTCCTGCGATTTCACATTATTTTCCTCTCTTTGTTGTGTGACTAAAGCCGGGCAGCTCAGAGGCAGCAGCGCAGTTGTGTGGGCCCTTCTCCCCAGCGCCCGCCCAGCATGTCCCTTCAGCTGCTAATTGGCCTCTCCTCTGTGTGCGTGGTGTGGTGAGTGCAGGACTGATACTCCAGGCAGGTCCGTTTCTCCTCTGTGCTGCGCACACAGAGGCGGCCTCTTGGTGTGGGAAGGGTTTTGGTGCTGCAAGTGTGTGTTTGCGAAGGTGCTTTGTTTGCCTCTTGTGTATGGCACCATTGCTCCCTGGCAGCACCTGCATTCAGAGGGGAGTGTATTTTGCAAAGCAAATTGGATCACGTTCTAACAAAGTGCCTCTGCGCACCCAGTTGAGCGACTGGAGGACCCTCCAGACAGGGCGGTTCACTGAAGCCTTTGGCCCCTGAGACCCTGCTGTAGCCTCCGGGGAGGGCGGTGCCGTGCGGGGACCCCATGCAGTGCCTGGGGTGCCCCTGGCCTGAGGCCTGGCTGTTTTCTCTGCAGGGAGAGTGGCACAGTGATGGCTTAGGTGGACTGGGCAGCATGGCCCACTGCTCAGGGGTCGTCTACCATGGGCCGTGGATCAGTGGCCACCCCACAGGTAGGGCCCTGGCCTTTCCTGGCCTTGTGAGGTCCACTGTGGGGTTGTGACCCTGGTTCCAGGGCAGTAACGTGGGATGTGTTGGACCCAGAGCATGTTGGGGAGGGGCTGGGATGAGTGGAATCTAAAGTCCCACCCCCTTTTAGGGCAAATATATTCTCATTTGATTTCACAAGTAGTCCTACCGTAAGCAGGTTCCCTCGGCACAGGGAACCCCAGCACAGGACTTGAGTGTGTGGGGCAGCCTGGGTCATGGCTGCACTGCCCCCAAAGTGTCCCTGTCCAGATCCCCTGAGCCCTCTTCGCTGTGACGTGACCACAGGTGACTCATGGCACACCGAGGGGATGGCCAGTTGGGCCCCCGCTGGGGACCGCCTCCCCAGGCCACCTTCCTGCTCCCTGTGTTGTTCCTGATGGCATCTGGGTGGCCTCCAGGTGGACTGCAGGACGAGGGCTCAGGCTAGCCAGGGACACGAGTCACCCATCCAGGTCTTGGTGCCAAACTCGTGACTGATGTACAGGTGCTCACTCCACGCTGGGTGCTAGGGAGCCCTCAGCACAGAGCTGCTAGGCTGGGCTCCCCATGGAGGCCTGGGGGAGGCAAGCAGGCCCAGAGCGTCTGGGGAACATGGCGGGGCTGGCTCCCACAAGCCCCCAACGGACAGCCCTCTCTCAGGTGGTGTCTCAAGAGGACCTGGGCCACTCGGCTGGGCTCTGTCCCCCCAGGAACCTCCCCGGGACAGCAGGAGTCCAGATCCCACTGCTCCCCAGTCTGCCTCAGTCGTGAAACCCTTGGGTGGGGAGGCCTGGGCTGCCGCTAGCTTCACCTCAGTGCACTGGTCTCACTGCAACCCAGGCGGACCCTGGCTTCACTCCCAGAAAACAGTAGGGCACCCACAGTGTAGATGCTGTAGGGACACCACCCAGTCCCACCATCACCATGAGGTCCAGCGCTGTCCATGAGGTCGGCGCGTGCTTCTCCCAGTGGCCACAGGTCCTGAGTACTTCCTAGCATTTGCTGTTAAAGACCCGCTTTATGCTCTTCCCGAGGGACACAGGGGCAGCCGGACATGGGCTGCTCACACCACAGGATGCCCAGCGGGTCCTGGCAGAGCGAGGGCCTCCCCACCAGGAGGCACCCCCGCCAGGCCTGCTCCCAAGGCCGCGCATGCCCGTGTCCAGCACCTCAGGGTGCTGACTCAGAGGCGGGGAATGCAGGGCCTGGAGCTGCAGTGGGAAGACATGCCGGAACATTCCATCAGCATGAAAACCTGGTGGCCCCTGCGCTGCTCACATGCACCCTCCCAGCTTGGTGGGCCCTGTGGCCTGGTTCCCATGAGCAATTTCTTTCTAACCTGAATTGCTCTGAAGGATTGTAGCTGGCCCTCGAGCCTGAGCATCAAGCAACCGCCCAGGTCCCCTCCGCACAGTGGCCCATGCTGGGGACTCTTAGGCCTTGGGGTCCTGTCTCCATGTTTACAGCTCCTGTCGCTTGGGGGTGCACCACGAGGCCATAGGACAGGGAGGATGGATCCTGTGGCCCTTGCTCAACTCAGCTATGGGATGGCCTTCCCAGCAACCCGCCTCAGCCACTCTGCTCCTTCCCAGGGCAAGGCACAAGGATGGTGATTCTGGGCCCAAAGGTGATGGAAGTGACCCAGGGATCTCCCGTCACGCTGAACGTCCAGCTGCTGCAGGACAGTGGGGAAGTTGCCAAGGGTAAGCACCTCCCAGAGGGCCACTTGGCTGTTCCAGAGAGGCAGGGTCAGGCTCTCCCACAGCGGCCGCGCAGGCAAGAGGCACGTGTGGCTCGTGCCCGGTGGTGACTGTGGACGTCCCAGCTGCCCAGAGCCTGGCAGCAGGACCGGTCAGCAAGCAAGCCCTCCGCCAGTGTGGGGCAGCTGTGACTGTGTGCATGTGCGAGTGTACACGTAGACACGCGTGTGCCTGTCATGTGGGTATGTGAGCATGTGTGTATGTTAGTGCTTCTTTTTTTTTTTTGAGTTGGAGTCTCACTCCGTCGCCCAGGCTGGAGTGCAGTGGCACAGATGCTCACGGCCACCCCAGCATCGACCTGCTGGGCTCCAGCGATCCTTCCGCCTCAGCCTTCCAAGTAGCTGGAACTACAGGTGTGTGCTTCCGTGCCCGGCTAATTTTTTTATTTTATTTATCGTAGAGACAAAGTCTCACCAAGTTGCCCTGGCTGGTCTCAAACCTGCAGGCTCAGACAATCCACTTGCCTTGGTCTCCCAAAGTACTGGGATTTTAGGCTGAGCCACTGAGCTGGCCAGTGCTTCCTTTTTACGTGTAACAGTGCTCCATAGAATTGCTTGGCCATGCTCTGCCCATCCACGAATCATGGTGGACACTGAACTGTCTGCACCCTGGGCTATTGTGAGTGGCTCCCTCGGAACCCCTGTGCCGGATCTCCCCTGCATACACCCACAAGTGGAATTGTGGATCCCGTGGTAGATTTACATGAAACTTCTAAAGAAATGGCCAAGCTGTTTTTCCAAGATGGACGCTCATTTTACAGCTTGCCGGCAACACAGGAGAGCCAGATCCCCACACCCTCGCTGGTGCCTATGCTGTTGCTTGGGTAGTGGCCATCCTGGGACCACAAGTGTCTCCTTGGCATGTTGATTTGTGTTTCCCCAGCGACAAATGATAGCAGGCACTGTCCATGCGCTTATTGGCCATTTGAATATCTCTTTGGAGAAATGTCTGTTCAACATTCTACCCATTTTTAAAAACCGGGTTGCTGTCCTACTGCGTGACAAGCGTTCTTTTGCATTCTGGACACAAATCCTTTCTCAGATGCATCTTGACAAATGTTTTCTTGCAGTTCATGGCTTGTCTTTTCACTTTCATAATGCCGTCTTTTGTTTTTAACTCTGGTGAAGTTCAGTTTATCTATTTTCTCTATTACGGATCCTCGTTTTGATACTGTATTTAAAAGTTATTTGCCTGACTCAAGTTTCACAAAGATTTTCTCATTTTCTTCTAGAAGTTTTATTGCTTGAGTTCTTACCTTCAGGTCTGTGGACATTTCGAGTTGCCTTTTATGGATAGGGTAAAGCTCTAAGTTCATCTTTTCATGTGACTGCCCTTTCCTCGTTGAGTTGCCTTGGCTGCTTGCTTGAAAACCAGTTAACCCTAAGAGGAAGGGCTTGTGCCCAGTTCTGTCCCGTGGAGCTGTGTGTCCATCCTGCCACACCCTGGGTCTCTGCCAGGACCACACTGTCTGGATTATTGGCACCTTTAGTGCATTTAAAATTGGAGAGTCCTCCCGCTTTGTTCTTATTTTTCAAAATCGTCTGAACTGTTCTGGGACCTTTGCATTTCCGTATGCATCTTAAGACCAGTCTGCCATTTTCTGCAACAACAACAGCAAAAACCCGCGGGGATATCGACAGGGGTTGCGCCGAATCCCGCTGGGGTCTGGCCTCCCTCCCAACACTGAGTCTCCCATGCAGAAGTACAGGATGTTGTCCGTTTACTTAGACCTTGGCTTTCTCCCACCAGCGTCTTGTTATTATCTTGCACGTCTTTTGTTAAATCTATTAATACATAACTAAACATTTGTTGTCATTAGATATTCAGTTATAATTATTTATAAATGTGTTATGTTCTTTGCATGCTACTGACCACAGCTGGTTTTTGTATGCTGACGTCCTTTCTTCAACCTTGCTGAACTCATGCATTCATTCTAGTTTTTCTGAGGCCTCCTTAGGCTTTCCTATAAATAGGATCATATTGTCTGTAAGTCTAACCTCACCTCTTCCTTTCAGGTGAGCACACTCCCCCATCTTCGGCTATATGACGAGCAGCAAGGAATGAGGGTTCTGATCGCTCCCTATTCGTGCTGGCACTTGTGGTTTTCTGTCTTTTTTTTTTTTTTTTTCGGAGTCTCCCTCTGTCACCCAGGCTGGAGTGCAGTGGCACGCTCACGGCCACCACAGCCCTCAACCTGCTAGGCTCAGGTGATCCTTCCACCTCAGCCTTCCAAGTACCTAGAACTACAGGCACACACCACCATGCCCTGCTATTTTTTTTTTAGTCTATCATAGAGCTGAGGTCTCACCAAGTTGCTCGGGCTTGTCTCGAACCCATGGACTCAGGCAATTCTCTCACCCCGGCCTCCCAAATTGCTGGGATTATAGGTGTGAGCCACTGCACCCAGCCAGTTGTCTGTCTTTTGGGTACAGTCATCTTTGTGAGTGGGAAGTGGTATGGTATTGTGGTTTTGATGTGTGTTTCCCTAAAGGCTGATAATGTTGAACATCTTTCTGTGTGCTTATTGGCCATTTGTGTATCTTATTTGAAGAAATATCTAGTCAGGTCCTTTGTCCATTTAAAAAATTGGGTTACTTGTCTTTTTATTGTAAGATATTGAGTTCTTTTTTTTTCTATAGCCCTAGTAATAGGATTAGCACGGCGACACACATAGGGCGAACTCTCCACTGCCGTGTCATTAGAATGGCCCTCAGCCCCTTCCTCCCACTCTGTGGCTCGGAGCCTCAGTTTCTCCCTAGATCAAGTGGGGGACGCTTTCCCCCTTCCCACCAGGGGAGAAGCACTCTCTGAGCAGTGAGGGCACAGGGAGCACCCCAAGCGCACCACCCTCTGCCTCAGTTTCCCCACAACCCGCGGAGGCCCAGCCCCCCATCCTCCACCCATAGAGGAGCCTCACCTGGAGTCCACAGCGCCCCAGAGATATTGAGTTCTTTATATATTCTGGATACAAGTCTCTTATCAGATACCTATTTACAAATATTTTTTCCCGTTTGTAAGCTGTCTTGCAGTTTCCTGATGGTGTCCTTTGAAGCCCAGTTTATCTATTTTTCCTTTTGTTGCTTGTGATGTCATGTTGAAGAAGAATTTGCTTAAACCAGGGTCATGATGATTTACTCCTGTGTCTTCTTCTTTTTTTTTTTTTTTTTGAGTTGGAGTCTCACTGTGTCGCCCAGACTGGAATACAGTGGCTGCTCCTGGCCACCGCAGCCTCGACCTGCTGGGCTCCAGCGATCCTTCCGCCTCAGTCTTCCAAGTAGCTGGAATTACAGGCGTGTGCTACCACGCCCGGCTAATTTTTTTTTTTTTTTTATTGTAAAGATGAGGTCTCGTCAAGTTGCCCAGGCGGGTCTCGAACCCATGGGCTCAGGCAATCCACTCGCCTCAGCCTCCCAAAGTGCGGGATTACAGGCTGAGCCACCGAGCCTGGCTACAGTATATTCTTTCAAATTTGGATGTCCAGTGTCCTCAGCACTACTTGCTAAAAAGACTGTTCTTTCCTCAATTTGCTAAAGTTTTATTTAGAATGTTTGCCTCTCTGTTCATGAAGGATATTGACCTCAAACGTCTTTCCTTACCCTGTCTTTCTGGTTGTGCTAACAAGATCATGCTCATCAAATGAGTTGGAGAGAACTCCCTCGTCTTCTATCTTCTGGAAGAGTTTGTGTTGAATTGGCATTATTTCTCGGTTAAATGTTGAGTCAAATCATCTGGGCCTGGGGTTTTCTTTGTGAGAAGATTTTAAACTAAGACAGTGTCTTTAATAGCTACAGGGCTATTCAGGTTATCTATTTCTTCTTGGGTGAGCTTTGGTTTTATGTCTTCCAAGGAATATTTGTGCATTTCATCCAAGTAGCCAAATTTTTGGACATGAGTTTGCTGCTAATATCCCCTTATTCTCCCTTTAATGCACAATATCACCACTCTTGTTCCTAATATGTATTGTTGGCATCTTCTCTCTCTTTTTCCTGACTAGTCTGGCTAAAGATTATTAATTTCATTAACAAACAACTAGCTTTTGGTTTCACTGATTTCTGTATTATTTTTCTGTTTTCTATTTTAATTTCTATTTGATCTTTTTATTTCCTTGCTTCTGCTTACTTTAGATTTCATTTACTGTTCTTTTTCTGGTTTCTTGATATGGAAGCTAAGGCTATGCATTCAAACCTTTCTTTTCTAATAAGCAGTTTATTGCTATAAATTTCTCCCTGGGTCCTGCCTTAGCTGCATCCTGCACATTTCGATATGTTGTGTTTTCATTTTCATTCAGTTCAAAATACTTTCTCATTTCTCTTCTTACCTCTGAGTTATTTAGCACTGTGTTGTTCCATTGCCAAATATGGGGAGATTTTCCAGAGTTCTTTCTGTTATTGAATTCTAACTTAGTTCCGTGTAATTAGAGTCACACTTTGTATGTTTTGAATCCCTTCAAAGTTATTCAACTTTTAAATTTAGTTATTTTAATTTAAATCTGTTTAAGTTTATTATTTTATGGCCCAGAATATGATCTATTTTGCTAAATGTTTTGTGTGTACCAGAGAAGACTATGAATTCTGTTGTTGGATGGACTAATCTATAAATGTCAATTAGGTTGATTTTGTTGATTTTTTTTCCTTTACATTTTCTATATTCTTGCTGGTTTTCTGTCTGCCTATTCTATCAAGTTTTGAGAGTAGTATATTGAAATCTCTGGCTATAACTGTGAAATTGTCTATTTCTGATTTTATTTCTGTCAATTTTTGCTCCATGTATTTTGAAGCTATTATTAGGGGCATAAACATTTAGGATTTGTATGTATTTTAAGTAATTGGTCCCTTATCCTTGTGAAGTTGCCTTATTTATTTCTGGTAATAGTTCTTACTCATATATCTACTCTCTGTGATATTAATACTGTCACTTCTGTTTTGTTTTGACTACCATGATTGTCAAATGGTGAAGAGTTAACATCTTTATCCATCCTTTTACTTTTAACCTGTGTCTTTATATTTAAAGTGTACTTTTTGTAGGTAGCACATAGCTGGGTCTTGCTCTTTTATCCCATCTAAAAATCTCTGCCTTTTACTTGAGGAGTTTATGCTATTCACAGCTAATGCAATTATTGACATAGTGGTTCAACTTACCATTTTGCCCCGGCTGTTTGTTCTCCTTTATACCCTATTTCTATCTTTTTTTGAATTGGGTATTTTTATGATTCCATTTTGTCTTCTGTGTTAACTTATTACTTATAACTCTTTGTTCTGTTATTTGAGGTGTTGCTTTAAGGTATACAATATACATCTTTAACTTATCACAATTACTTTCAAGTAAGACCACACTACTTCATGTATAAAAACTTTACAGTGGTGTATACTTTTCTCCACTCCCAGCCTTTATGCAATTGTGTTTATACATTTTACACTCATATATGTAATAAGCTTTGTTATTATTTTTATTTAAATGATGGCCACTTATCTCTTTATGTATATTCAAAAATCAGGAGAGAAAACTTCTCTCTTTACCCACAGCTGCCATTTCTGGTCCTCCTCATTCCTTCCTGTAGATCTGGAGTTCTGTCTGGGGGTTTCAACTTCTGCTGGAGGGACTTCATCTTCAACACCTCTTGTAGTACATGTTTGCTGGCCATGAATTCTTTCAGCATGTGTATGTCCAGAAACATCTTGGTTCCACTCGTTTCAGACAGATATCTTCCCCAGATTTAGAATTCCACCTTCTCTTTCAGTACTTTGAAGATGCTGCTCCATTGTCATCTTATTTGCTTTATTTCTGACAAGAGATATGCTGTCATCTTTGTCTTTGTTTCTCTATACAAACAAGTCCTTTTCCTCCGGCTGCTTTTCAGCTTTTCTCTTTATCACCAGTTTGAGCAAATTGTAATGTTATGTGGTGTCATTTTGCTTCTGTTTCTTGTGTATGAAGTCCATTGAGCTTCTCACATCTGTGGACTTATCATTTCCATCAAATTTGAACGTTTTTAGTCATTATTTTTTCAATCATTTTTACATCACAGCCTCATCCTGTACCTGTATTATCCGTGTATTAGGTTCCTTGAAGTTGTCCCACTGTTCACTAATTCCCCTTCCTCCTTTCTGCTTCTTCTTTTTTCTTTTAGATTCTTTCTTCTCTCAGTGTTTCATTTTCATTAGCTTCTATAGCTGTACATTTGACCCTTGAACAACATGGCTTTGAACTTTTTGAATCCTTCTATCCATGAATTTTCTCCTGCCTCTGTCACCACTGAGACAGCAAGACCAACCCTCACCCCCTCCCCCTTCCTCTTCCTTCACCTCCTCAACATGAAGATGACAAGGATTAAGACATTTAAGATTATCCACTTCTGGCAGGGCTCAGTGACTCAGCCTGTAATCCCATCACTTTGGGAGGCTGAGGCTAGTGGATTGCCTGAGCCCATGGGTTCGAGACCCACCCAGGCAACTTGGCGAGACCTCATCTCTACAATAAATCAAAAATTAGCTGGGCACCGGAGTGCGCTTATAATTCCGGCTACTTAGAAGGCTGAGATCAAGCTGCGGTGGTCGGGAGTGTGCCACTGCACTCCAGTCTGGGCGACAAAGTGAGACTCCAATTAAAAAAAAAAAAAATCCACTCCACATGATACAGGCTGAGAAAAAACTCATCTCCCCAGGCTCTTCAGTTAAGAATTTGGCAAGAGAGAGAGAGAGAAAAACAAGATCAGAGTTTAGTCCTTGTCCTATTAATAAAGGTAAATAATCTTAAAAAAAAAAAAAAAAAGATTATCCACTTTCACTTATTGAACAGTAAATAGATTTTCTTTTCTTATTTTCTTAATAGTGTTTTCTTTAGGTTACTTTATTGTAAGAATATAGTATTTAACACAGTAATGCATACATAACATATGAAATATGTGTTAGTTGACTGTTATTTTAAGGCTTCTAGTAGGCTATTAATCAGTAAGTTTTGGGGATGTCAAGAGTTACACATGGAGTTGTAACTGTGCAGAGCTGCCCCTAAGTCCCACATTGTTCAAGGGTCAGCTTCCTTTTCAAGTTCAAAAAGCTTTTCTTTTGCAATGTTTAACTTGTTGTGGGGCACACTCAGTATATTTTTTATCTCCTACTTTGAGTTTTAATCTCCAGAAGTTTGACTTTGTTTTGTTTTTTATATCTTCTTTGTCTCCACTTAACTTTTGAACATAGAATACAGTTACAATAAGAACTTTTTAAATATCCTTTACTGTTAATTCTAACATCTGTGTCAGTTCTGGGTCGGTTTCAATCGGTTGATTTTTCTCCTCATTATGGGCCATACTTTCCTGCATTCTTTGCATGCCTGGTCATATTTGATTGGATGCCAGACATTGTAAATTTTACCTTGTTGAACTTTGGGTATTTTTGTATTCCTATAAATATTCTTGAGCTTTGTTCTGGGGGCACAGTTAAGTTACTTGGAGACAGTTTAATCCTTAGGGTCTCGCTTTTATGATGTTAGACAGGTCTGGAGGAGAGCTCCGTCTAAGGCCAATTATTCCCTCTTACTGAAGCACGACCCTTCGGAGGATGCCACCCAGTTTTCTGTGACTTCCGAGTTTTTCCAGCCTGGCTGGTGAGAGCAAGCACCACTCCGAGACCAGGTCCTGAGCTGTGGGCCCTGGTCCCTCGAAGGCCTCCAGCTGGCTCCTTCCACAGCCTCGTGGAGTTTCCACACATATGTGTGCTGATCTGTGTTCTGCTGAACACTCGAGGTGCCTCTTGCAGACAGGCCCCAGGTTCCCCTCTCTAGGCAGCTCTTTTCTCTTTGCTGCTCTGTCCCTTCAGCCCTAGACTCTGTGTTTCCCCCGAGAGTCTCAGCTGAGAGAGTTTACTGGGCCCTGCCTTAGTCTCCCTCTCTGTTCCTAATCCTGCTGCTTTGTCTCAGTGTTCCGAGAGTGCAGAAGCCCAGCCACCTCCTTCCTGTGTGAGCCTTTAAGCCCGGCCCGGGGCTCAGGGGACTCGGTGTTGGCTCTGGGGACTCGGGCCTGACTCTCCACTCCCCTTGTCCCCCTCAGGCACAGCCATCCTGCCCCCACCCACTGTGCCCAGGAGTGCCCCATGCCCAGCACCCCTTCCTGTCAGTTCCTCTGGGTGTGGCTGGATGCCCAGCTCTGCCATCTCCACCTGCCAGCAGGGCCTGGCAGGTGCCAGCGGCTCAGAGGGATGGTGGTATCCACCCTCAGGCGCTGTCCTCTGGGAGCTGTCTGCGGGGGCCAGGGGCCACTGAGTGAGAGCACCTGCACCTGGAACAGCTGAAAGCAGGCATTTAGTGGGCACTGACTGTGTGCCAGACCCTGCACTGGGTGCTTTGGTGGGGAGCTGCCCCCAAAGTCAGGGGGGAGATGCACACTAACAGCAGTGATGTCCACCCGGGCTGTGAGGACCACGATGGAGGCCTCTCGGTGCATCCTTGTGTGCACACACAGGCACATTGGGGGCCAGGTGTGCCGCGGGAAGATGGGCCTCCCAGAGAAGGCGGGGGAGGCCTGCCAGTCACACGGCCAGGAGCCTTGGTGCCCAAGACTGGAGATTCAGGCTCCAGGACTTGACACAAGGGGATAGCAGGCTTGGATGTGTGGACGGCATCCAAGGCCCAGCAAGGTGGAGGCCTCTGTGGGGCATGGAGAGGGCAGGGGGCCAGGGGGCCAGCCCGGTCCTCACCAGTGTCCAGCCCAGGTAAATGAGGCTGCACCAGGTCATGAACTGTGCGTCACAGAGCCCACCCCAAGCCCCTGCTCCAGCCTTACTGGCTGTCCCTTGGCACAGTCTCAGGACTGGCTTCTTCTCTCCTAGAAGGTGAGGATGGCCAGCTCCTGGCAGTCTCCGCGATCATCAGGAACGTGCAGCTACCGCCTTCTCTGAGGTCAACTTCTTCATAGTGGATGGAGGTCACCATGAAATGCCCATCCAGACCCCGTTGTGAGTATGGTGGCACCAGGTGATGTCCGGGGTGGGGCGGGGCGGGAGGTCTCTCCTCAACCTTGGACAGTGAGCCTCTGCTCAGAGCCCCCCCCATGTCCCCGGGCACTGGCTAGAGCCCCTCATCCCCCAGTCCCCTGGAACACACCTGGGCTGGGCCGGGCAGAGCACACGTCCACAGGCAGAGACGGGCCCTGCAGTGACCATCCAGGAAGAGGCCCTCTCTGAGCCCCAGAGCCGCAAAACTCGTCTTTTACACCATTCATAGTCAGGGTTGAAGAGGACTCGAGCAACAGGGTGTGTGACATGAGGCTCTGATGCTCTCTCCAAGGGAGTTAAGACACCCCTTTGTCCACCAGCCTGTTCCCAGCGTGAATGGCCAGTTGACATTTGGGGCGAACTTGGACTCATTTGCAAAGTCAGATGCGTCCTGAGGCGATGCTGCTGGAGCCTCAGGAATGATGGGCGACTCTTTCAAAGCCAGGAGGACCACCTCCTTCCCCGGGCGAGCCCTCTGACAGCCCCAGCCCTACAGGCATTGGTCCCAGAGACACTGAGCGGGGCGTCCTGCTGACGCCTCCATGGACAGGGTCCGGGGCTGCCCTTCCCCACCCCTGTTCAGCGTTGGGTGTTGGGCTGAGCAGAGCCGACCTGCCGTCCCCGACTCTGTGGGTTCCAGTGCATCCCCTACCCTGTGACCAGCCCCATACCTGGAGCACCAGAATCCAGAGCTGCCATGGAGTGTGCTAGAGCAGACTGACCTCCACCCCAGGGAGCCCTGGAGCCAGTGCCGGACGTGGGCATCCTCCATGGCCAGGGGGACACTTCTAGCAGCCTGCCCACTGAGTGGAGCGGACAAGCTCAAGGCGGGGTGTGCCAGAATCATGGGGGCGTGGGGTGACAGGCCCAGAACCAGGCCTGAGCAGGCCCCTCAAGCAAGCGGGATCCCCCACAGGGCTGGTCTCCACAGCGTGGGTGGGCTGGGCAGCCACCTCCAGTCCCTACCCGCAAACCCACCAAGCAGTCCTGGCAGCTGAGGTGGCCCAGGTCGTGGCCTGTGGCCCTTGAGCCTGGGGGGGGAGCAGCCCGCAGGTCCTCTCAGGGCTGAGTTTCTGGGTCTGCCGGGAGGAGTACTGAGCCTGAGAATGGCAGATCCACCGAGGTCCACGGCCTGCGGGCAGCCTGGACACAGCACCAGTTGCTCCTGCCGCCTGGGAGCCCTCAGTGGCCAGAGCCACAGTTCCGGGGGGCCATGGCCCTGACCACTCCCGTGTCAACCTGGGCTCCTGACTGTTCTGCCATGTGTGTGTTTGAGTCATGTTTCTTCACCAAGATGAGACTCCAGTGCCACATCAAGCCCACAGCCCCCGCATTGCCCCAGGCCGAGGCAGGTGGCTGGCTTGCTAGAATGCCGGCAGGGAATCAGTCTGGATCACTCCAGAGTGATCTGTGGAGCCAGTATGAAGCTCAGGGCTTGAATCAGTGTCATCACTGCGCTCGGCAATCCTGGGTCCTCCTATCCAGCACGATCCGCAGTCAGTTCGTGGCTCACATCCTAATGCAGAAACGAGGGACTGGCCTTGCTGGTGTCGAGAGGATGGAGGTATCTGAACCAGGCACCCCTCTGGGGAGTCTTGAGGATCCTGCCCGCAGGGACAAGTGGGTCATGTTTCTTCCTTGCCGCCGCCTGCACCCTGGGCCTTCAAGACCCTGACAGGAGGAGCCAGAGGCTCCATAAACTAGACTTGGGTCAGGGAGTCCCCACAAAGCAAATTCACTTTGGGCTTGGGGCTTTTGAGGCAGCCCAGCCCACAGCCAAAGTCCGTACCCCACCGTTGGGGTCTGAGCTCCACATTGCTCGGAGAGGGCACAGACTGCAGGTTCCCAGGTCACAGAGCAAAACGTGGTGGCAGCGTCCTCGAGACTTGGTGAGTAGGTGGGGGTGAGGCTGACACTGGGAGCCCTGCCACCCTCCGTGACCCCTGCGGAAGTCCCAGGTTACCACAAACGCGCCTCACATGGCAACCACATCACTACTGCCACGTCTCTTCCTATCCTGCCCCACACACACAGCCCTGGCCCCGCCCCACCACGGCCCCGCCCCAGCCAGGCCCTGCACTGCCCACCATGGCTCTGCCCACCATAGGTCTGCCCCAGGCCTCTGGCCACTCAGGCACCCCGAGGCCCTCTGCTCCTCACATGCCGTCCAAGAGTCCATGCAGCCCTCCAGACCTGGCTCCTCCACTGGGGGCTCCCCTCAACCCCTCCTGGCCTCCTGCCTGCCACGTCGCCCAGGCGGGTATTGAGCAGGGCCACCCCTCCTGTGCCAAGAGCCCTGAGACCTGGCTGTGTCCCTTTTCCTGCCCCCCAAGCCAGGCACATGCCAGCCTCGTGGGCCCTGAAGCTGTCCTCACGGCCTGTCCCAGGGGTCTCAGACCCCGGTCCCCAGCCACATGTGGGGTGAGCGCAGCTCAACTCCGCTGTCCGTGTGCCCGTCAGGTGGCAGGGCTGAGGGTGGGGTCGGCAGGATGCCTGGGCCTTCTGTGGCCCTGCGGCCCTGGGTGGCTCTGTGGCCCTCAAGGTCCCTGGTTGCCAATGGTCAGCATCCTCAGGCTGTCACCTCAGGTGCCTGTGCCCGCTGCTCCCCCACCCACCTGCACCCCAGAAACCTCACCCAGTGGGTGGCCAGGAGTCCCTAGAGGTGCAGTGGGTGTCATAGACTCTGCTGTGATAAGACATGGATTTGTCCACGGAGGGCCACCAAGGCCACGCCTACAAATTGCTCCCTCCGGAGTGTGCAGTGGGCGGGGGAGGGGGTGGCAGGGCATGCACCGTTTGGAGGCTCTGATGCGGGCAGGCTCGGCAGCCGTGGGGCCAGGCACCCGGGGGTCCTGGCCCACCCCCCGTCTGCTTTCCCCTCGGTTTATAGAAGCAATTTTATACCGCGTCCGTGGAATGGTTCTCGTATTTCTGTGTAAAAACGCTCCCTGGGCGCCATGCCTGCCGCCTAAAGAGACTTTCAGAGCCAGCTCCAAGGCCCTGATTGGAACCAGGCCCGAGGGCTTGGCTCATCAATGCCCACCCGCCCTGCCCTCCTGTGAGCGCCCCCATGTGGCTTCGTACCTGCGGGACTCACCAAGCGCCCGTCCTCACTGTGTGGACCTGGGCACACCCTGCCAGCCGGGGCCTCCCCACCCTCGCCAGCTCAGGCTGGTTTCTGGCTCCGCTGCGTTGTATGTCCAGACTCTTCAAGCACAAAAGGAATTGCCCGGGGCAGGAGCAAGTCTTTGTGTTTGTGGGAATTGTGGGGTTTGAACCTGAACTTGGAGCATAGCACTGGGCTCAGCGGCCTGCTGGAAGCACCACCAGGCCCTGTCGTGAGAGACTGGCTTTGCTTCCCACACTGTGAAGCTGAAGCTCTCTGTACCTCAGTCCTCTTCTGCAAAACAAAGGTCCTAACAGTGTCCACCCCCAAGACTGCGGATTGAGGGGACTGCACGCTGGCCCCATGCCCACATAGGGGACAGGCCCGGAGGGGAAGGACCCTGGCATGGGGTCTCACGTGGTCGAGTCCACACAGGAAAGGGGAGGGGAGGGCTGGAGCCCAAGGTGGGTGGTCCCTGCCTCGTGGGAAGGGGTTGATCAGGCCAAATTCACCCCCAGGAACGTGGTGGGTCCTTGTTCTGTGCATCTCCTGATCTGGTGACTGGGCAGGGACCAGGACAGGGACCCCTGCCGGGTGGTCCTGAGCCTGCCGGTCCCTCCTGGGATGACCGCTGGACACTGTGGCACTCCACACAGTGCAGCCCCGCCCAACTGCCCTCCTGGGGACTGGTGGTTACCCTGATAACTGCGTTACCCATCGGACCCCAAGTGCCCTCCTTGGACCAAGCCTCAGAAACACTTTCCAGTTTGGTCAGTGCCAGGATCGCCGAGCAGTATGCGCAGAGCCGGGTCCCGGAAGGATGTGTGTTGGCTGGCTCCATGGGAAGACCCAGGGTCTGGTGAGCCGTTCCACCTCTGGACATAACGGAGCGTCGGCGTCTTTCTCTTCCTTGAGTGATCCCATTTAAAACGTGCGTGCTGGGCTCACTGATTCCAAACCAGGATCCAGCGGAACATCCAAAGTGAATGCCGCTCCCCGACCCCACCTCCCCTGGAAGTCTGCCCTGCAGGAGGGCTCAGGAGCCTGGGGACATCAGGAGCTTCCTCCAAGAGAGGACCACTCCACCCTTCGGGGGGCTGAGGACACGCTGGCCACCGGTCTGTGCTCCTCGGTCATTCGGCAGAATAAATGGAGCCATTGCAAAGTTCAGTTCTGTCCATCAGAATAGTGTTCATTTATAAGAGAAAACTCTAGAATAATTATGGCTTCAACCAAAGGGCAATCGTGTTCAGGAGGCTCAGAGAAGTCAGCCAAGGCCCAGAAAGCCTCAGTGTCAGGAGCCAGCTTTGTCTGCCTTGGCCCACCAGGTGTCACCCCAAAGTCCCTGCAGCCCCTGCCTTGGCCCACAGGATGGGGAGGCCCCACCCCTGCCACAGGGGCTGGCAAGGGGGCGGGTTCCAGCCGGCCTGCGCCCCATGCACAAAGGCCTAGAGCCAAGTGAAACGTGTCACACAGCTGGAGGGAACACGAGGACCACATCTTTAATCATCGTCCCTAAAGCAAGCACAAAGTGCGGCGGCCTAAAGCTGTCCCCATGTGTACAGGGATGCGAAACCAGGCGTCCGTGGCCGCGGAGACAGGCTGTGGAAACCAGCCCACTCGCACTGAATACCCACTGGTCCTGCCACCACCAGCCAGGGTTTCCCGCCCAGTGGCCACTCATGTGCGGTCAGAAGCACAGACCAGAGAGCTTCGGGTCACCTGGGAGTTCAACTCACAGCCTGAAGTGACTTCCAACACCACCGCCCCCACCGAAGCTCCTTCCGAGGACATTCCTGAGCAGGGACATCAGAGACACTCCATCCAGGGCAGAACCTCTGTGCCAGGGCATCCCCACCTTGCATGGCACTGTGAACCTGAGGGACCAAGCATGGCCACGGCCAGAAAGCGGGATGGCATGCTGGGAACCCTCCTCACCTGGAGCAGCACACCCCGCTGCTGCTCTAGCTGCAGGATGTGGTTCATGCCGCCCTGTGCCTGCTGGCCTTGGCTTTACCCTGGCAGGCTGTGTGCTCAGGGTGGGACGTGGCTGTGTTTCCCAAACAGCACAGTAACACGTCAACCCGTCTGTGTTTACTTCTCTATCACGTAAAAGTGCCTCCTGTCCTGCCCTGTCGTCTCCGTGAGCACTTCGGGGTCCCAGTTGGCTGCATAGGCTCCAGCCATTGTGCCCCCATTCCAGCTAGCAGAAAGGGGATAGTATGAGGGGTGAGAAGGGCCTTCCAGCCTGGAGAGAGTGGAGATGCTGCCTACATGGCCACCGTACAGAACTTGGCTACATGGCCCCACCAGGAGACTCTGGGCCTTCTGCTGCCCCATGGGGGGAGGGGAGCCAGAGGTCATCTGCCTGACTGATAGGCATGGGGAGCCCTGTCTGTGTCCCTGAGGCACCCTGCAGTCTTACCCTGTGGCACCGTGACCCGGGGATTTGCTGCTTTGCAGTTGGAACCTGGTGCTGGAACCTGGTGGTGAGCTCACAGGAGCGCGGTGGCCCAGGGCTGCCAGGGCAGTGTGGCATCCCAGGTGCTCATGCAGGGCTCACCGTCCAGCTGGACTTCAGATGGTGGGACACTGGAAGGCCTCACCCATGACTCCTGCTCCTGCGGTCCTGCTGGGTGCGGGGTGACCACAGCATGGGGGTAGGACCGGGCCCAACCCATGGTTGCACCCCTTCCCGCCCAGCCCCTCCCGCAAGGGAACGCAGACCAGAATGTTGTGGTCAAACTCCAACCTCACCCTTTGTTTTTTCTTTTTGCTTTTGTTTTGGAGTTTTTTCGGGGTCCCACTCTGTCATCCAGGCTAGAGTACAGTGGCACGCTCATGGCCACAGCAGTTTCGACCTGCTGGGCTCAGGCAATTCTTCCACCTCAGCCTTCCAAGTAGCTGGAACCATAGGTGCATGCCACCACACCTGGTTAATTTTTTGATTTATTGTAGAGGTGAGGTCTCGCCAAGTTGTGCAGGCTGATCTCGAACCCCTGGACTCAGGCAATACTCTCGCCTCTGCCTCCCAAAGTACAAAGGATTACAAGCGTGAGCAGCTGCTCCCAGCTTAACCTCACCTTTTGAATGGTTCTGTGTCTGGGGCTAGAGGGCAGGCTGTCCAGGAGGAGGGAGACGGCATGGGCGCGCAGGCCCAGAAGACGCTTGCAGCATGGGACAGGCCTGAAGCAGAAGCAGGGGTGTGTGGCCTTGCAGCTAGAGAGGTTCCAGGGAAGTTCGGCTCTCCCGCTTGCCCACCCCACCATATGAGAGAAACGGCAAGTATGCCTTGGCCCCGGAGTCCCTGGCTCACAGCCTTGGGGTGCTGCCCTGGCCTGGGCGTGGAGACCCCGAGAGGCTCCTGTGCTGCATCGAGGCCACTGGGTCTCCCAGGAGCCCCTCCAGCCCTGCCCCTGGGGCGGGGGTCCACTGGAGATTCAGCTCAGCCCCCCAGGGTCAGGCCTCCCAGGATCCACCCAGGGCCTTCCAGGTGCCAGAGTGGCTGGGGCTGCCCTGACCGCTGCCCTTGGCCTGCACACGGGAGCCATGCCCACTGTGGCCCCACACCCAGTGGGACTCGGGGTCCCGGGCATCTTGCCTTCCCGACCCCATGGCCGCTGAGAAAGCAGACCTTCTAAAAACTCAGTCCTCGTTTCTACAAGGAAGTAAATTGGAGAGGAAAAGTGCTCTTTCCAGGCCTAATGTCAGAAACAGGTAATCACAAATGGAGATTTTATTATTCTGTTGATGGGAAATTGTTCTGTCGTTTAATTGTAACTTTCAAACAGGATTTGCATTTTGTTCCCTAGACATGGACTCTCGCCAGGTATTCTCAGTCGATTCAGGTTAAATTACAGCACTCAGATTTTAGTAACAAAGCGCGTTGATTGTGTATTCACCAGGGTTTTTATATTTAGTCTTAACCTTCCGTAGTTCCCGCCCACCGCACTGCGCGTCGAGCCCTTTTGTGCACCCATTGGGAGTGGGGGGTGCCTCAGCTGTAATTCAGGCGCATTGAGTCACACACAGGTGCCACCATGGCGGGGAACACGGTCAGGGCGCTGAGCCCTGGCTCAGACAGTCCCCTACAGATGGGCCCTGAGCCGGGAGACGCCGTACCCGCAGGGAGGGTCAGGCTGTGCCTTCCTCCTCCTTGTTGTCAATGCACGCGCCCCTCCCACCGAGCGTTCCCGGTTGATCTGGCAGTTTTCCTTTTCCGTGGGATGGACACATGGTCCCGAGCGAGCATCAGAATCACGAGGAATCGGGTATGCCTGGAGGACGACTTGAAAAACCAAGGTGCCCTCTGCCGCTCACTGAGCCTTGCCCATACAAAGTGCTGGAATGTGAAGCTGAGAGTTTCTGGAAATTCCGTGGCCTCGCAGGGTGACGTCGTGTTTTAATATTAATTGCCTATGGTTAATCATGGCAGAGAAGCACGGAAGAGCCGTATTTTTTTTTTTTTTTTGAGTTGGAGTCTCACTCTGTCGCCCATACTGGAGTGCAGTGG
>NW_007256000.1:0-27107 GCF_000164805.1 Carlito syrichta | reverse complement strand
CACCTCAGCCTCCCAAAGCGTGGGATTACAGGCTGAGCCACCGAGCCCGGCTAGAAGAGACGTATTTTTGAAGGAAAGTTTGTGCTATGAATTCCTCTTCTAGGAATCACATCACATAGAGGGGGTGCCCCAGAAAAACACAGCATAAGAAGATACCATGTTGCTTCTGATGCCAAATTGGTGAATACAAACGGAAATGAGCTCAGACACGGGGTATGTCCGTCTCTACCAAGCAGTGCTGTTCTGGGGGTGGGGCAGGATTCCCTAGAGGGCGGGAGGTTAGCCTCTGCATGAGGCAGGGCCAGTGGGAGGCCCTCTCAAGGCTGGCACCCCAACAGGGGCTGGGCCGTCTCCTGCGGGCAGCTGCTCTTTTGAGCAAGCCTAGCCTTCCGCGGTTGTCCATCAGGTCCCTCTCTCTATTCTAGGCTCTTTCATATCCTCCCCTGCCCTTCCCATCTGAAGCCATTCAGCCCCAAAGCCATCCAGTCCCTCCAAGTGACAGGGGTGTCTGGGGCCTGGGGTGGTAGGGTGGAGGCCTCGCAGCCCCCCTCCGGGGTCAGGCCCAGCAGGGTAAGGAAGACACCGGGTGGGGAGCATTGGAGCCCAAGGCGCGACAGAGACAGGCCCATGGGGGATGTCCCTGATTGAGGGGGTACAGCAGGGGTGCAGACTGGCAAAGCGGGGAGCAGAACCCCTGGGCTTGGAGTCTAGTGTGTGTGAGCTTGGAGTTGGCATTGTAGACAGATATAAAAGTGAACATAGCCGGGCTCGGCGGCTCAACCTGTAATCCCGCACCTTGGGAGGCTGAGGGGAATGGATTGCCTGAACCCGCGGGTTCAAGACCCGCCTGGGCAACTTGGCAAGACCTCATCTCTACAATAAATAAAAAAATCAGCCGGGCATGGTAACGCATGCCTGTAATTCCGGCTACTCAGAAGGCTGAGGCGGAAGGATCGCTGGAGCCCAGCAGGTCGAGGCTGCAGTGGCTGGGAGCGGCCACTGCACTCCAGTCTGAGCAACAGAGTGAGACTCCAACTCAAAAAAAAAGTAAACATGCATGTTTGTGCACATGTCTGTGAACGTGCGGGCATACGTGTGTGCACGTGTCTGCATGCATGCATGTGTATGTGTGCATGTGTGTGTATGCAGGCTGTTACAGAGCTTACTAGCAGTGACTTCCCAGCAGCAATGAGCAGCCCCCATGCCTAGATCTGGGCCTCCCCAGAGAAGTGGCCCATCCAGGCCGGGGCAGGCCTGAAGCACTGGGAGTCGGGGGTCTGGGGTGCTCGGCAACAAAGTGCAAAGGGAGAGTGAGAGCAAGGACCCACCCCCCAAGTGTCGGAGAGGCCCCTGCTGCCAACTGGGTCTATTGAAATCTTGCCCCCTGGCCAGGGTTGGACCTGTGACTTTCCTGCCAAGGACACACAACCTACATCTGTTTGTGACGAGACCACAGACAAACCCACATGGAGGGACTTTCTCCAAAAGGCCTGGCTTGGAAGAGAGGACTGAGGAACTTTCCAGACCGACAGAGGCTAAAAAGACACAGTGACAACTGTGTAGCGTGGGGTGCTGGAGGGATCTCTGTACTGCAAGGGCATTGCCAGGACAACAGGAAAACCCAGATGAATCCATGGCATCCCCCTTAGACGTCTGTGCAGCGGTTATGGGGGATGGAAAGCAGCCCTGCCTGTGGAAGACATCTGCTCCAGGACATGGGGGCGGGCACACGGTGGCCACTCACTCTCAAGGACTCGGGGACAGTTTTTTGCGACCTGTCTATACATTTGAGATACATTTTAAAGCATGGGCGTGAGTATGGTATGTAAATGTGGTGTGAGTATGGTGTGAGAGTGAGTGTGAATGTGAGCATGGAGTGTAAACATGGGGTGTGAGCATGGTGTGTGTGAGCATGGCGTGTGGGAGAGCACACAGTGTGTGAGTGCAGATATGAACGTGGTGTATGGTGTGAGAGTGGGTGTGAGCGTGGTGTGAGCATGTGAGTGTGGTGTGAATGTGGGTATGAGTGTGGGTATTAACGCAGCGTGAGCATGGGTGTGAGCGTGGGTCTGAGTATGGGTAAGAGCATGGTATGAGTGTGTGTGAACATAGGTGTGAATGGGATGTGGGCATGGGGTGTGAGCATAGGTGTGAATGTGGTGTGTGTGAGCATGGTGTGAGCATTAGTGTGAGTATGATCGGGGGTATGAGTGTCGTGAGCCTCGGTGTGAATGTGGTGTGTGTGAGCATGGTGTGAGCACGTGTGTGTGGGTGTCAGCATGGGTATGGTGTGAGCATGGTGTGAGTATGGGTGTGAGCATAGTGTGCATGGGTGTGAGCATGGGTATGAGCATGATATGAGTGTGGGTGTGAGCGTGGTGAGTGTGGGTGTCAGTGTGGTGTGAGCATGGGTATGAACATGGCGTGAGTGTGGGTGTGAGCATGGGTGTCTGTGGTGTGAGCATGGGTGTGAGCATGTGTGTTGATGTGAGCATGGTGGGTGTGAGCATGGTGTGAGTGTGAGCGATGGGGTCAGCATCAGCGTGAGCACGGTGTAAGCATGGTGTGCTTTGAAGGTGTGAGTGGTGTGAGTATGAGCATGGTGAGTGGGTGTGAGCGTGGTGTGAACATGAGTGTGAGCATGGTGTGAGTGTGAGTGTGAGCATGATATGAGTGTGATGTGGCCGCCTTTCCCTTGAGCTGACAGCGAGATGGGCTGTGCTCCCTCTGGGCTGAGTTCTGCACTCAGGACTTAGGGTTTTGCTGCTGGGAGGTGGTATGGTGGTCTGTCCCTCCCTGGATCCCGCAGCCACACCATGTGGCTGTGTCCAGCTTCAGTTCTGCCCGCACTTCACAGTTCCCACGGTGGGAGGTGGTCTGTGCACACAGCTCTGCAGGGCAGGGATGGGTGCCCTGGGAAAGAGGCCCAAGTAAACCAGGGCTCTCGCGCTTGCCCCGAGAGCAATGGCACCCGTGTGTCTCTGCTGTGGCCCAGTCCAGAGGAAGCAGGCATCAGCCTGACACTCCCGGCCTGGTAGGGCCTCCTCAACATCCGACCCCGGTGGCTCCCACATCTCATGCCCTGCCCCCCACCAGTGTTGGGGTCCAGATCTTCCTGGTCCCCACGTGAGACTGTGGCGTGTGGAGGACACTTGGGCCAGCTTGCTGCCCCGGCGGCCACAGGAGCTGACTGGCTTCTGGGAAGTCGTGGCCACCACCTGTCATGCCGCATCCTCAGGCCAGGAAAGAAGCTTCCTTGAGCAGGAAGTGGCTGGCTCGACTCCAGCAGGCTTGGGTCGGGCCTTCCTGAGCTCCTGTCTCCTGCCTGGCCCAGGAGAGGAGGCTAGTGGCTGAGATGGGACCCCAGGGAAGCCTGACTGGCCCTTGGCCTAGACTCCTGAGGCAGCCATGCACTCCTTTGCCTGCCAGGCCCTCATGGCCGCCAAGGCAGCCCGTGGAAGTCCCACCCGACAGAGCTGGGGCCCAGGGATGCTTCTGCTCTCTTCCAGCACAACAGGAGGCCACTGCCAGAAGCGCTCACCCACACTGAGTCACACCCAGCGTGTGTGGACATCATGAGCGGCCACCCCAGGCCCTGCAGGTGACCGCACAGGCCCCATGGCCCGCCTGCAACACGGCCCCCTTGAAGCCACTTCCGTGTGCCTGTGAGGCCTCTGTCCAGTCCAGAGCCCAGGACGGCCGCGGACAGCGGACTCTCCCCGGTCCTCCCCAGGAAAATGGCCAAGGGCCAATGCAGCAGAAGCAACTGCCTTGTCCACGTGACCCTCTGCAGAGGGGCCCTCGGGGCACGGCCCCCAGGTAGCCCCAGACCCCACCCCCAACTCGTCGCTGCCCCCTGGATGAGCCACTGCTCAGCAAGCCACCTCCAAGGACAAGAGGGGGCAGGTAATGCCCAGGACTTGTCTGATGGGAACCACGCCCACCTGCCCTCAGCTGCGCCCTGCAGCGCCCTCCTGGGGCCTGGCACCGCCTGGGGCCGCCTCGCTCTGCAGAGCTGTGCACAACCTGCTTGGCCGGGGGAGTCTTCTGGAGTAAGGTGTGGGTGGGGGCGTCAGAAACAGACTTGGAGAGAGCCCTGGATCAGCCCGGGCCCTGGAGGCCCACCAGTGGAACACGCTGCTGCCTCCACATCCCAGCGACTCTGGACACACCAGGAGGCGGGTGTGAAACCAGCGTGCCCTCGAGGTGGTAGAGAAACCACCTGCTGCTTGTAGAAAGGGGCGTTTTCAGCCCAGCTTCAGAGAGAATGGGGCGCCCAACTTTCCCTTGAAAAGAGCTTGCAGGCTCAGGTAACTGGGTGACGGGCGCTCACAGCATGTCCCTGACTTTCTGACCACTCAGGAAGCAGGTGGGCAAACGGGGACAGGGGCTTGGGGTTCAGTCTCTATGCTTCAGAAAAGGCAGGGAGGGCCAGCACAGGGTCCTCGGTAAATGGAGCAGACTGTACGTGGCCTAGGAGGCCGGGCCTGACCCCGCCCTCCCGGCCCACCTCCACCTTGGGGTCGGTCGGTCAGTGGAGCCAGCTCTACTACTCACTGGCCCACCAAGAGCCGACTTAGGAAGCTGCAACTGCCGTTCAGCAGCCCAGGACCCCGCCAGGCCACGCAACCCTCCAACCCCACCTCACAGAGACACGCCTTGGAAAAGTGGGGTACGCGGGACGCGGACCTGGAGGGGCAAGTGAACGGGTGCTGTTCAGGGCTCCTGAGACACCCGGGCCCAGCCCCACCGACCTGGTCAGAGGCGAGAACGACAGCCAACTCTTCCCCAGTCAGACCAGAGACGAGGACATCCCATGGGCCAGGGAAGACCCAGGGCGCCTGCAGAGCAGCACAGAGCATCGGCTGAGGCTGCCTGTGCCTCAGTTTTTTCATCTGTGCAGTGGGAGCAACCAGGTGAGGGTTGTGTATGTGCAAACCACACAGAAAGTGCTGGGGAGAGGGTCTGTCCCTGGGGAGCTGTGCTGACAGGAAGGTGGAGGGAGGGTGCGGGGGAGGGAAGGTGGTGGGAGATGGGAGGAGGGTGATGGAGGGGAGGACAAGGGAGGGGAGGAGAGGAAAATGAGCCACATGAGACCGTGCCCTGCCTGGGAAGGCCAGCGGAGTCAGGTCAGCCAAGGAGGCCCACCACAGCAGGGACTTTGGATAGTGGGGACACCGCCCCTGCACTGAGGACAGACCCTCGGGCCAGCCACAGTGGGAGGCAGGGCAGGCCAGGAGATGCCAGGGTGCGTGTGTGCCCTGGATGCGTTGAGGGAGGGAGGCCGCCAGGGGGAGTCTCGCCCGGCGGGTGGGCAGTGCACATGTCCCTGGGCACCTCTTGGCCCCAAGGCCCTCAGCCATCGAGACTTTGTGTCCTCACCCTGCCTCCTGCCCACAGACTCCTCGCGCCTGGCTGTAATGAGTGCTGCTCCTTGGCTAATTGAGTCACCTCTTAAAGACTAATGCAGTGTGTCTGGTCACCTCCAGAGGAGACCATCCGCGTCCCCTCAGGGCCAATAACGTTTTACTTTTCGAATTCACTTAAACAAGACAACACTTGGGCTGGCAGCCCCTCTGCACCTGGCAGCCCGGGGCCCACCATGGCCGTTTTCCAGGGCTGGCCCAGCCGCGCGGCCGTGTTGATCCCAGAGGGTTCTCAGCCTCTGCCTCAGTGTCCTACACAGGTGATTAGGGCGTCTAATTGAGTTGACTGTAAAAAGATAATTAATTGGCATTTCTCTCTGAGAGAGGTCAGGCTGTGAAAGGGATCTGGGCAGCCCCATCCCATCCCCCTCCCAAGCCGCCCCTCCCTTGAGGGCCACCATGACCTTCCTCTTGCTGAGAAAGCCAAAACTGTCCTAATTAAACTCTCATAAAGGCTTCCGAAGCCGCCCCTGAGAGCTGGGGTCGGACACGTGCCTGCCAGGAGCCCTGCCTCGGTGGACTGGCCTGGCGGGCAGGCTAGCCAGTCCGCTGGGGCAGGAGTGTCCCCACAAGTGTCTGGGAGCTCAAGGGCACCTGGTGGCTCGCCTGGGCCCTCACCCCCAGGACTCTCACCCCCTGGACTTTCACCCCGCACGCTCTTCATTGGCCCCTCACCCCTAGGCCCTCACCCCCTGGACCTTACCTCCCAACCTTCACCTCCCGGACCCTAACCCTTGGACCCTCACCTTCCAATCCTCAACCCCCAGACCCTCATCCCCTAGACCCCCTGGGCCCTCACCCCTGGGATCCTCACCCCCCAGACCCTCCAGCCCCTGACCCCCTGGTCCTTCACCCCTCAGACCTTCACCCACAGGCCCAAAGGGTCCGGGGTGTGATGCCCAGGGAGGGGGTGACAGGAGCATCAGCTGCGCTGTGATCAGCAGACAGGCGGCCAGCACCTGGCTGCCCATGGTCAGCATCATGCCCAGGCACCAGCCAGGACACCTCAGTGACAGGACAGGGACGTGTGCTTTGTGGGGAGAGTCGAAAAGGAGAAAGCAAGCCGGGCTCGGTGGCTCAGCCTGTAATCCCGCGCTTTGGGAGGCCGAGGTGAGTGGATTGCCTGAGCCCGCGGGTTCGAGACCTGCCTGGGCAACTTGGCGAGACCTCATCTCTACAATAAATCAAAAAATCAGCCGGGCGTGGTAGCGCATGCCTGTAATTCCGGCTACTCGGAAGGCTGAGGCGAACAGATCGCCGGAGCCCAGCAGGTTGAGGCTGCGGTGGCCAGGAGCGGCCACTGCACTCCAGTCTGGGCGACAGAGTGAGACTCCAGTTCAAAAAAAAAGGAGACAGCAAACCAGCTGCTCTCGGGTTGGGGAACACACAGGGCTGTGAGAGAGCATGGGGTTGGGAGCCCTGATGCTGGGGGCGGAGCACAGGACTGGCCTCAACCTGTCTAGCCAGGTGGCACTGGAGATGAGACGCTCCAGGGAGGCCCCCAGGAGAGGGGCACCATGCGGGTGGAGGCCCAGGGTGGGGAGGCCAGGAGAGGGAGGGGCCTTGCAGCGCAGAGCTATGGAGGACAGGGTGGGGACTGGAGGGGTGGCCCACAGGGTTTTGCTTGTGTTGGTGTTTCCAGCGAGTCAGCAATCAGGTCAAGCAGGTGTTTGGAGTCAGCCATGCACTGGGCAGGGCAGGTGGGAGAGGTTGGGGGAGAAGGGGTGGGAGAGAGCCACCCCTCCCTCAAGGGTCATGCGACCCTTATCTTGCTGATAAAGCCGCCATCTCACCCCACAAGGAGGACTGGAGAGAGGTAGGGCAGAGGGGCATTTGGGAAGGGTGTGAGGAGCCCAGTGACCAGCGGAGGGCAGGGCCTCTCACCGGGGGGTGCTGGGCTGGAGGAGGGAATCGGGTGTGGGGGACCAGCCCTCCACTTGGCTATGGCGCATGGAAGTCCAGGATGCAGCATGGTGGCGTCTGCGGGAAGCAGGGGCTGGGCACGTGGCCCCCCAAGGAGGCAGGAGTTGGGGGCTCACCTGGCACTCGTGGGAAGTGAGGTGACTCCCTAGAGGGATTATGGACCGAGTGAAGAAGAGTCCAGTGTGCACTGGGGCAGAAGTCCAGCAAGGGGACTGGAGACCCAAGGGCTGCCCTGGTGTTGGCAGCAGAGCATGGCACCGTGGCCCAGGAGAATCTGTGACTTCAGCAAACGCAGAAAGGCTGTGTGTTGGGGAGGGGACGGCTGCTCCTGGCCCAAGGCAGCACTGTGTCTGCTAGGTGGGCGCCGAGCCTTGCCTGCTAGGAGAGAGACCCAGCAAGGCTTTGCTGCCAGTCGGGCCTCCCGTGCCCCCATTTCCTTTAGGGGAGTGCACGCTCCCGCGGCACTGCAGGACCAGCAGACAGGCAGTGGCCGGCCAGGCTGTGCTCCCAGACCTCAGCAGGGGTGGGACCAGCTGGCTTCCGTGCGCAGGTCCCGTGGCTGCCCTGTGAAGTGTGGGCTGAGGGTGAGGGAGAACCCGGGTGTTGCACCCAGCTGTGGGCAGTGCCGTCGTCCGGGTGGGAAATGCTGGGACCTGCAAGGGCAGAGGGAGGACATCTTAGATTCAGCAAATACTGAATACTACCAACTACGGAAAGGCAGACTTGATGTCACTCTGCTGCTGCTGCTGAAATCGTGGAGCTGAAGGAAAAGGGACAGGAGCCACTGGAGTCTGACCCTCAACTCTGGCTGAGCATCTGGGGTTGGGGTGCCAATCACTGGACAGGGCTGTGGGCATATTTGGGGGTTACAGCTGAGATATACATGAAAACCAGCAAGTGCCAGTGGCCAAGGGTCAGCAGGTGGTTTGCAGTCCATGGTTAGCCTGCAGTCCCGGCAGAAGGGCGGGCCCTTGGGAGTGACCGACAAAGGCAGGCTTGGTCTCATGTCCAGATGGGTCCCACCCACATGGCAGCAGATCTGCCCCCTGTAGGGCCCAGTCCATGAGGGAGACAGAGGTGGCAATCCAGAGGAAAGCGGTCCAAGCATGTTGAGCCTAGAAGCTTCCTCCTAGGCCTAGGGTGAGATTCCTCTTTTAAGCCATCTCTCATTGGGTTTCTCTCACAACAAAAAGGGTTTTGGCTGTGCTGGGAAGCCTCAGTCTATTTTGCCCTCAGACGTGGCCTAGAGGGGAATGCCTGCCTATGCATCCAGAGGGGTCTCAGGTATGAAACCCACGTAGACTGAAGGAAGAAAGCTCTGCTGAAACCCTGGTGTTCCATGCCATATTCCCACCTAGCGGAAAGCAGTTGATTTCAGTGAGGTTTGTGCTGCCCAGATGGAGCATGGTGGCCAACACTGCAGCTCTCCCTTGACCTGTCTGAGTCTCGGTTTCTCACCAGCCAAGGGCAGTAATGCCAGAGCCTGTACCTGGCAGAGCCAAGAGGTATTGTGAGAATCTGCCCACAAGTGCTTGGCACCAGCTATCGTGATGATCAGGAAAGTAGGCGTCTCCAAGCAGTTTGCCCATACCCCCATGCTGTGGGGACAGAACCTCTCCCTACTTGGTTTGAGTGTGCATCTGTCTGCACACCAAGTCTTATAAACATGCTTCCCATCTGCCCCTGGAAACCGCGTGTGGCGGGAGAAGTCCTGAGTGGCTGCTATCTTGCGAGCCACGCATTCTTAACCTGTGCAATCTGGGACCCACTCTGCAGTGGTCACTTTGCAGGGTACCAGCTCCAGGGTGATCAGGACACCGAGCTGGCATCTTTATTGTCCAGGAGGTGTCGATAAAAGGCAAGCGGCGTTCCTCCTGCAGCATCCACGTGGAAACTGTCAGTGCATTAAGAAATGGAAATTCTGCCGTCAGCAATGTGGCCCCCAATCATTGCCCAGGGCGTAAATAGTGCGGGGACAGCAAAAGCTAATGGCAGGGGACGTTACAGAATGTCCTTGCAGTAGGAAAGACGTTGCTTTTTATAATACCCCATAACGATGGCATTAAGACACCTCCGAGAGAAATAACTCTCCCACCTGTGACTTGGAGGCTCTGCAACTGGCTCCCTGGCACCCTCTCACTCACACAGGGGCTCGGAAAGGGGCATGGACACCACCATCCCACATGGTTGAAGGGCACCCTCCACTCACAGCCGCGCCGAGGGGTAGCCCCCACCTGCAGACGCCATCAGCCTGAACGGATGTCCTTCTGGGACGTCTCCTCGGCCTCCAGTGAAACTGAGCCAGAGCAGACCGGGCCTCCAGCTGGCCCTCGTGCCCCAAGCCGCCTCCCACCTGGCTCCGTACTGGGTGCCAACCTCCGTCGGCTCCAGGGCCTGGGCTCTCCGCTTTCCAACAGGGTCTGCCCTGACGGGACGCTCGTGCGTGACCCTAGGCACCGCCCCAGCCCGAGTCTCCCCCTGCAAGGGTTTTCCATCACCACACCAGCTTGTGTTTGCTCTTCCTGCCCAATGGTGTGTGCGAGGCAAGGGGGCCCCCAGGCAGGGGGTGGTCAGAAGAACTCTCAGCCACCAGGAGGAGGGTGGGCTCTGATGTGCGTGCTCCGGGTGAGGCCGCACCCAACTGGCTTAGATGCTGTCAACTTCAGGCTCAGCCACTGGCCTTCTCTGTTCAAGAGACAGAGAGTGGGTGTTGGGAACTGCAGCTCCATCTGTAAGGGGGACACAGCCAGAGGGAGTCCCCTGGGCCCTGGGGGAGAAGGGTGGCAGAAGCCTGTGGCAAGGGGTATACAGTGGGGACTGTGGGCTTCAAGGACACCACCAGTCACTCGGGCCACCAAGGAGCACCCAAGGCCCCACCCCCCCACTGGGAGATGGCCTGTGGTCGGTGCGCTGGGACCGTCCCCAGGGCAAACATGGAATCCGTGCCCGACTGCCCTGGCCACAGAGCCACACCTCAGAACAGCCACACGAAAGGCTTCCAGTCTTTGCATCATGAGCCTCGAAGGATCCTTCTTTTCTTCGTTCTGTCTCCCCAGCCAGGGGACAGCAGCGCCATTGTCCTGAGGCCTGCCAGCACATGGAGCGTGGCTGTGCCGAGTTCACAGATATCCTCCTGGGGCCGCCACGGCCCAGGTACCACCCTTTCCTGTTCCTGGACAGCCTCTGCGAGGTGGGCGCCCACAGCCAAGGCAAAGACCACCCATACCTCGCAGCCCCACCCCACCCTGTGCACCCAGGTGCTCAGAGCACAGTTCTGGGCGGACCCCTTCTGAGCCTCCCGCCTCTCCCCACATCCTTCTAGAAGACAGGCAGCAGGTCCAGAGGCTACCAGTGCCCCAGAGGGACAACGCCTGGTGGACAGGAGCCACCAGGAGGCCGCAGGTAGGAGAGGTCGACCCCACCACAGGCGCTTGGGAGTCAGCTCTGGCCTCCTCACCTGCCAGCGGGTCCACCAGTAGGGACCAGGTGTGGTCTACGTCCTGGCATCTCTGCACCTGCTGGGTGTCTGCACTGGTGGACAGGTGCTGTCCTTGTCAGCGCACCTGCCGTGATTCTCCTGGGCATATGCAGAGGACACCATGGCAAGGGTCTCCCAAGGGTTGCAAACGCCCCCCACCCCCAGCTTCTGTGGCCTGGAAAATAGGGGAGGCTGGGCGGAGCCGAGGGCCAGGGCCAGGAAGGCAAAGCCCTGTCCCCAGGGGCTGACAGCCGCCCCACGGCTCACCCAGGCAGGCCCCAGTGGGTGGAGCAGGAGTGGTCTGCTTCCTGCAGCCCGGTCAGTGTCAACACGCCCGCTGTCCCAGAGCCCCCGGCAGAGCCTGGCTGGGAGAGTTTGAGTGTGTGGGGGCAGCGGGGAGAGCCAGGCGGGATGGGGGTGCAGCCGTGTAGAGGCCGCTCCCCAGAGAAAGGCAGTGGAGGCCAGGGCTGCGCTGGGGTGTCTGTGAGCATGAAGGCAGGCGGGGAAAGGGCCCCAGGCCACGCCACACCACCCACACGGGTGTGGCACCTGTGGAGGGGCTCGGGCAGGTCGTGTCTCCTCACCATCCTGAGCAGGGGTGCTGCGGGCGCAGCACACATCAGGGACCGTACCTAGCCCCTTGTACCGAAGAGAAAAACGCAGCATGAGAACTTGGGGTCCAGCCGCAGCTCCCCCAAATCAAGCTGGGCTTTGGTTTGACAAGTCAGAGAGGGCTGGGTGTTGTGGGGGGAGACCCTCGGCCACTCTCCCGGGAACACACTTTGCCAGCATAGGACGCGGCCGCCGTCCCACGACCCCTGCCTCCCCCATCCCAGATCCTGGCACCTACTAGCTGGTCCCCCCAGCGTGCCCTAGCTCCCCCCTCCCCGCCAAGTCTCTCTCGCCTTCTGGTGCACATGCAGGCTCTGGGCCCCTGATTGGATCACAACGCATCAGTGACGCGGTGTGCAGACCCTTAGAGAAAAGTCACCCGTTCTTGAGAGACATGCGCCCTCCCAGGCTAGAGTGGCCCAGGGACCGAGGGCAAGGTGGACCTCGTGGACGGAGGACGAGGCCCCAGAGAGCGCCAGAGAAGTGCTTCAGGGGAGAGGAGGTGCCAGGTGTTCCTGTGCCCACCCGTCACCAACGCCAGGTCTGTGGAGTCACTGTGAGCTTGCTGGGATGCCTCATGCTTCCAGCTGAGGCCACGCATCAAAATGCCATGGGGAGGGCCCGGCTGGGGCAGACTCAGCCACCAGGCTCTGGGACAAGTTTGGTGGCAGAGGAAGAGGGCCCCAAACCCAGCTCCGCGGCCGCCGACGCGCTGCAATTAGATTGCTCATGGTGACACTGGTGGGCGTGGGCGCGGGCGCTCCAGGCTGCGAGGTGTTGGCGGGTTGACAAGCCTTTGATCCCGTGCGAGGCGGTGATGGGCCAGGAGCCGTTTCCAGGGAAGGTGCACCCTTCTGTGCTGCTCTGAGTCACAGTTTGTGAATCGAACACGAAGCTCGCTTTTGTACGGTCCCCTGTGAAGACAGACAACAGCACAGCCAGTATCCGTGGGGCTGCCTGCTGGCGTGTTGGCCTCGGGGTGCCTGTGAGCGTCGCAGCTGACACTCGAGTCGAGCCCACACGCACAGGGTCACGGCGAACAGGGTCACGGTGCGCAGGGCCACGGTGCGCAGGGCCATGTCACGCAGCGCCGTGCTCTGCCTCATTTGTAGCTGTGGCAAGCGGGCAGCCGAGGGGTTGCTGAAAGGTCTGTTTCGGCAGAAGGAGTTGTCCTCCGTCCTTCCCTCCTGAAGAAGTGGAGGAGGGGTCTCCTGGCCTGGCCAGCCAAGGGGCTGCACAGCCCTGGAATGGAGACGCCTCGCAGCAGGGTTAGCACATCCTAGGACAGTCTGGCAGCAGAATTGGAGTTGGGAATTTTAAAATGACCCATGGCTGCTTCCCCTGCTCTGCCTCCTGCTGGGGCTGGGTTCTCTTGGTTTCTGAGGCTTCTGGGCTATGGCTGCTCCCGGGCCCCAAGGCCACAGGGCGAGGGCCCTCCCTCTGTGCAGGGACACAGAGCGCTAGGCCCCTTCTCCAGGAGGAGCCTGGGCTCTCCATGCGCTGGGCTGGAGTCTGCAGGGTGAGAAACCCTGGAGGCTGTTCCCCACCCTGAACTGCCTCCTAGGAGAGGCCCCAGCCTGAGAGGAATGTGCTTGCCCCAGCCCTGCCCCTACGCATGGCCTCCTCGGTGGACCCCCGAGGGCCCCTGTGACACCAGCTCCCGAGGAGGCCCGCCCCAGCTCTGAAGGGCACCCGCTTGTAGACCCTCCCCGGGCTGGCATGGCCGCAGGTTAGCGACACATGTGAATGCTCACACACACATCTCAGCCTTGGCCTCAGCCCAAGCCCGGCTCCCTCCACACCCACGGGATCCCCGCAGCCACGGGGTCATTCACCTCCCTCACGCTCCTCTGGCCCCACGCTCCACTGGCTGCTGCTCACAGGTGCTGGCCTCAGGGCTCCTTCCAGGGCCTCCCCGGCTCTGCCCCCAGACACCCCCACCAGGGAAGAGTGCGGGACCCAGCCAGAGGCACCCCCAGCATTTACCCGAGCTGCTGGCCCCTCCTCCCTGCATGCACCCATGCCTGCTGGGGGTCCAAAGAGCCCAGGCCTGGGAAGTCGGAGAAACCGTCCTTTCCAGCCACTGGCTGGCTCTGGCAAATCACAAGCACTTGGAGGTTAGGAGGCCGCGCCTGGTTTGCATTTGAGAAGTCCTTGCCGAGTCGCAGCAGCACTGTCCCCACCCCCAGGCGTGGCAGAGGGCCCTGCACCCAAGAAGGCCTCAGGGCCACAGTAGGATTTGCCTGTGAATGGCAGATGGGGAGAAGGGCGGGGCTGATTCTCTCAGGGGCCTTGACGCTCAGACAGCAGCAGCACGGACGTGAGCCAGGATTCATCGCCAGTGCCCTGAATCCCAGGAGACCCTCGCGTTAGTGACCTCCCTTGCGTCCACTGCCCTGCCACTCCCATACCCACTCAGCACAGATCTGCCCACCGTCCACTTCTGGGCAGGGGAAGCAACCCTGGACACTCCCAACCGGCCATGCAGCCCCTCAAGCCAGCCCTGCTGCCTCTCCTACTGGAATGTGCTTGCCCCAGCCCAGCTCCCAACACGAGGCAACCTCCCGTTCCCAGGGGCCCCCGCGATGCCCGGTGCCATCCACAGAGACCCCTTCCATAACAGGGAGGGAGACCTCAGGAGTTGGCCCCAGGGCTGCCCCGGCTGCTTGGTCTACCTGCGTCACCTGCTGACTTCCGAGGCTGATGTGCAGAGGCCTCTGGGCCTGTCCAGGCTGGCCGGCCCAGGCCCTGCTAGGTCAATGTGACACTTTGGGCTATGCTTCCTAACTGTGCATTTATTTGGCGTTTGTTTCCTTTGGTACGGTCTGACTCCCTAGTTCTAGAGGGAGCCCCTCGGAGGGAGGGCCACGAGGTGGGGCAGCCGGAGGTCACCTGGGAAAAGCTCGGGGGTCCTGGCGAGCAGCCTGATGACCGCATCACACGCAGTGCTCAGAGCCAGGCCACACAGCACGGGCACAGGTTGCGGCCCCTTGCCAGGCCACTTTGAGGCCGGTCTGCAGCGCCGGCTCCTGTCCCTGCCCTCTCGTGTCTCACATGCCCCCAAGCTGCCCTCACTCCTGGATGCTGTGCTCCATCTCAGGACACGGCTCCCGGGTTCTGCTAAAGATGCAGATGTAGATGGACACTAATTATGAACGGATACAGACACGTCTCCTGGCTGTCCTTGGTCTCGGGCCTGTCGGCAGACGTCGATTCCACAGACGTCGCTCTGAGGCGTGAGACGAAGCGCGTGTGACTCCCACACCCAGACACGCCCCGTGCCCTCGATGCCTCCCCACCTGGCCAGCTCCCAGCACAGGAGCCCCGTTCCCTGCAGCCTGAGTCTGGCTGTCCGGCGTGGGCGCCCCCCACCCCCAAGGGCTGGTCGTGCCTGTGCGGTGGCAGTGGGACCAAGAAATCACAGTGCCCACATGTAGGAGTCCTGAGTCCGGGTGTCAGGCCCAGGCAGGCGTTCGGGGCCACCACCCCACCCAGGCGTGGGCTGTAGGCTGGGGTATAGGTGTGTGCTCAGAGTGAGGCCCCTGGGGCCCCACCAGTGCCTCTGAACAGCCCTGCCCAGCTCCCACCCTGCAGCTCCAGGCCCACTGGCCCTCCTGCCTGGGGTGACCTGGTGCAGCCCCTGTGACCCCTGAGGCCCGTTGGAGCCCGTCACTGTCAGCTAGGAGGTTCCAAACAATAGAAGTGACTAAAAAGAGCCTCCACCTCACGCAGATGCAGAGTGACACGCCACCCTGTAATTTCAGGACTGAGCAAGCGGGGTAATTTACATAAGAAGGGTGAGCCGGGAGCTGTGTGCTTTTGTTACAACTTTCAGGCTTAATTCTGGAATGTCTTCTTTGACTAGGAAAAATTACCTTTGTGCTCGCTAAAATAGGCCTCCAGCAGAGAGAGTGGCCAAGCGCCCTCGAGCGCTGCGCCAAGGTGCACAGGCTCTGTGCGACACCCCTAAAGCCTGGCCAAGCCTGAGGCCCTCCAGCGGGCACACTGGCCTTTGTACCCGGGGGTCCCCTGCGCATGGTGGTCAGAAAGGAGGGGCCCCACAGGAACAGCCGGGTGCCAGGGGCTGACCCCTGCCTGTGGGAGAACCCAGCCGCCCAGCACCTCTGATGAGGCTAGGAGCCTCCCACGCCTTCGGCCATGTCGTCCTTGGCCAGGGTCCCGAGTGGATCCAGGGGTGGCATGAGGGGGGCACACCGTGATCCCTGAGCTATCCTCAGAGCCTGGGCCCTGAGCCTCCCCACATGCCCCACACCACCCCACGCTGCACCTCAGGAAGATGGCAGGGACGGAGCAGTCCCCCCTGCGGTGGGCGGCGGCGCGGACCAGACACCAGGGCCCCGCACGCGCCGCCTGCTTCCCCGGGAGAGGACGTGTTTCCGAGAGGGCCCCTCGCTGCATTCCTGCGGAGACATTCCAGGCGTGTTACGGAATTCCACGGCACGACCCGGAGCCGGCGGTCCTGGGCTGTGTGCAGGCCTGTCAGCTGCAGAAGACAGACTCGGCCTTACAGAGGCACCCGGGACTCTGCAGTTGCACGTGAGGACGCCACCCAGGCCCTAACTGTGTGCTTGGCGTAGGAACACGCGGCCCCGAGCCCCAGGCGTCACCCGCTCCGCCGTGATGGATGGAAGCCCGTGCATGAACTTGTGCATAACTGCTCACCGGTGGCACTCGGCGGAGGACCAGCACCCTCGAGCCCCTCCTCCTGCCTCAGCTCGGGGGAAAATGGGTTTAATGAAGACTCCCGTGATTAGTCATTTAATCAGTCTTAGGCCAACACAGATGGAGTCAGTTCATTCTTTTTACTTGAGAAGACTGTTGGTGCCCGCGGCCCACACACTCCTCCCGAGCGGGGTCCCTGGGCTGTTATGCACCGCCCCCTTGGCCCGACGCCCCCAAGAGGCTGCCTGCAGGGCCTGGGCACACTCTGGGCAGGGCCACCAGCACCCTGGGCTCCCCACTCACCAAGCCATGGCATGCAAGACAGCGGCCGTCCCCCTTCATCAGTCACAAAGTGGCAAGTCGCAAGGCTGGGCAAGAGCCCGGCATCTTGGGCCCCTGGGGTCTGATGGGTCCTTCTCTGAGTGGCAGCCCTGACCAGCGTGCTGCGGCCAGTCAGGGCCAGCCCAGCCAGAGGCAGCTCGCCCAGCAGGAGCCCACAGCAGAAGCCCCAGGTCCAGCCTGGGCCTGCACCTGTGGATACGTGGCCCAGTGGGCAGACCCATGCTGCAGTCCCAGGCGCAGGTGGGGACATGGCACAGAGGCCAGCCTCAGGGCTCCCAACCCCGCCCCGTGACCGTGTGAGGAGGCAGCTCCTGAAGGCACAGGCCAGGGTCCCCCACCCAGAGCCACCGCCTCCCCTGGACACGACGGACTGTTGAGCTCACCAACCGTCAGCAGAACTGTCTGGCCTGCCACGGGGCCAAGCAGTTAGGCTCACACTGGGGCCGGTCCGAGAGCTCCTAGGGGCGCCTCCCTCCTCCCCGTGCCCCACAGGGACCAGCCCAAGCCCTCAGGAAAACCAGGCCCAAAGAGGCCCGTGTGACGTCAGGGTGGCCACCCAGACCCTGGCCTGGCCGCGGCCCCGGCACTCCACAACTCCCGAGCGCTGCCCGCCTGATGCCCTTCCCTCTGGGCCTTACCCAGTCCGGCCCCGCCCTTGCCAGGGCCTTGCTGGGTGCTGGCTCTCACCCTGCACAAGCCAGGGGCCTGGCCCCAGAGAGGGGCAGTTTTGTCTCAGGCAGGCCGGGGCCAGGGATCTCACAGAAAAGAGCTCCCATGACAACAGCATGGGCTGTGGGAGAGCCCTGGCAGGCGCAGGATGGCAGAGCCTCGTGTGGCAGCCGGAGGGGAATGACGGGATGCCGTCAGTGCGGTGTGGCCATGGTCCTCCAAGCCGTGTGAGCCCGTCCAGGGCATGGCTGGCCTCACCCTGGCTGCAGGCCCCACGAGGTGGTCTCAGCCCACAGGAAGCTCCTCTGGGTGGCAGTCCAGGGAATGAGAGAGAGGCCTGCTTGGGCTCTTTACGTCTCTAGAAACTTCTAAGGATGAAAACTGAGCCGTGTCTTGTCCAAGCAGGAATAATAAACCGAAGCAGGTGTGAGCCGGGCAGGACAGCTGGGCCTGCGGATGTGCTGCTCCGGCCTCCTAATCCCGCGCAGCGGGACGTTCCCGCCTGACGCAGCCGGGATAATAACCCGCAGCAGATGGAGGAGGCGGGGCGGGTTAACCCTTCACAAGTCACCACCACAAGCAGTCATCCCCATGCAGGGAGTCCCTCGGGTTTCCAGGGGCCTGAAGCCAACAGTCTGTGGGACCAGGCACCCGCATGGTCCCTGGCAGTCACCTCCCCCAGGCCCATGGCCCAGAGTTCAAGCTCTGACCTTCTGGGACCAGGAAAACAGTGACTAACCCATCGGCAGTGCCATGGGACGGGGCCAGCCGAGGCCGCAGAGGGGCCTTGCTGGGGTGGTAGGGGAGGAGCGTCCCTGGGTGCCCATGGGGCAGAGATGCACACATGGACTGTCCTCTCTGGGGGATGAGCCAAAGGCCAATGTCCACCCCCAGCTGTGTCTCCCTGAGGCTGTCACACACCCAGAAGGCACACAGCCTGCAGCCCCTATTTCTTGGAGTCACTAAGGAAGTGATGACGGTTTCTAGCCTGGCCCCAAGGCAGGGCCAGTCAAGCCCAAGGAGTAGCAGAATGTGCTGACTTGGGAACTGCCCGTGGCTCTCAGGGTCACAGAAACCCCAGGCACAGGCAGGTGGCAAGACCCTGGGCCGGTGTCACTCCCTCAGGTGACAGCTTCTCCCATTGTGTCCTGCTTGGCTGTTGGCCCAGCGGCTTCAGTTCCCTAGGCCACGCCCTGAGGTCAGCACAGAGCCCCTTGACCGGCACATGCCCCGCTGAGTCTCCGTTTCTGTGTCAGCACCGCTTTGTCCACGGTCCTCACGGCCACAGCTGGTGTTAGGACTGGTGCTGTCCAAGGCCAGGTCCAGGCCACCTGTGGCCTCACCTAGCCCTGAGACACCAACCCCAGGGGAGGGCAGAGGCTGCATACCCTCACTGGGCCAGGCTCCCGAGGCCAGACAGGGAGTGCAGGGGAAGGGGAGCACCTCAGGGAGGCGGAACGGGCCTCAGGATGTTCAGATTCGCTGGGCTTCCAGACAGTTCTCAAGGCCAGAGGGTCGGGGATTGAGGGAGGCTCCTGGCCCGGCTGCCCAGTACCCAGCCCAGGTCCGACGCTGCAGGGCCCGTGCATAGTGGGTGCCTATCTCCACTTCAAGGTCAGCGGGACCCTCCATCTACTGCTGCCCGGGGTGCGTGATGCCTGCCCTGACCCAGCCTCCTCCCTGGGCCCCCGTCTGCCCTGCGCTTACTAACCCATCAGGCCAGGACTCCTGCGCCCCTGGCTCTGCCTCTGCTTTCTCAGAGTCCTGGGGGTTCTTTAAAAGCCCTCAGGAAGCCAGGTTCGGTGGCTCAGCCTTAATCCCGCGCTTTGGGAGGCTGAGGTGAGTGGATTGCCTGAGTCCGTGGGTTCGAGACCTGCCTGGGCAACTTGGCAAGACCTCATCTCTACAATAAATCAAAAGTTAGCCGGGCATGGTAGTGCACACCTGTAGTTCCAGCTACTTGGAAGGCTGAGGTGGAAGGATCGCCGGAGCCCAGCAGGCGAGGCTGCGGTGGCCGGGAGTGGCCACTGCACTCCAGTCTGGGTGAGACTCCAACTCAAAAAAAAAGCCCTCAGAATTCTTGAAATCCCACCGATTTTCTGGGGCACTGGGAGCCTGGCAGCTGGAGTTATTCTTGGTGCTACATTATTTATCTTCCCTCCTCTCTTGGCTGCACTCAGGTCTTTTGTGGCTCCCGGAGCCCCCAAGCCCACTCTCTCCCCACTCAAAGTGAAGGTATTTACACATCTTTTGTCTTTAGTTTCTTATCATCCAAATGATGCCTGCGTTATTTAACTTTGTGAGGGGCTGGAGCCTGCCCATGCTGGGAGCCCTCTGCTCTGTCCCCGGCACCACTGCTGCCACCTCAGGCCACAACCACAAATGCCAGGAGCTCGCGGGCCCGGGGGCAGGGTGAGGCAGGAGGCCCAGGTCGGCCCCAGCCCTCCAGGCTCTCCCCGGGACAGGGCCCTACCCAGCGTGCCTGGGATCTTCCTGCAGAGGGGGCACCCCGTGGCCAGAGGACTCAGGGTGGGAGCCCCCACGGAAGCCACCCTTGCCCCCGGAGGAGGAGGCAGAGAAGGGTTCACCAGGGGCTCAGCCCCCAGCATGCCGTGAAGATGGCCAGGCACTGTGTATCTGCCGCCCTGACCCCAATCCCTCCCAGTCTCGGTCCTGTCAGCTAGCTGGTCCTCTAGGCACTGTCTAGCACGGGACAGCATGGTCACTTGCTGCAGGCCAGAAACCCGTGTGGGCACCGCCCCTGAGGACCACCAGGGGCAAGAGCTGTGCCCACCGCAGGGAGCCAGGGCAGGCGTGGCTAGGGGCAGCTGTGGACAGAGTGGGGGTCTCCACCCCCAGACACAGAGCCAACGCTGGGCAGAGGGCTGGCGGGACACCAGCCCCCTCCCTGCTGCCTGCCTTCCAGGCCCATGAGGCTCCAGCTCCCAGCCCATCATCCCTCCCAGTGAACACAATGCCCCTGCCCCCCAGCAGTCACTTCCAGCCGGCAGTAAGCGCCCCTAAGTCACTCCAAGCAGAGCCTGGGCCTCAGTGGCCTTCCAAGGCGCTCCTGACTCCATGTCCTCCAGAATCTTCTGGGTGCTGCTCACAAGCACTGGGCCTCGGCTTGCCGAGGTGGCGCTGGTCTTCAGACACCGGTTGCTGGCCATGCAGGAGCCCGTCAGGACTCACACAGGGTGGGTTTGCTCAGTGAGGTCGAGAGGCAGACAGCAGGATGCGGCCGTGAGGGCTCTCTTCCGGTCGGGTGCTGGCACGATGGCCCAGGTGCGGGTGCAGGTCTCTCCATCCTGGGGCTTCACGTCCACCCTGGGGCCCCAGCCCCACATCCGCCCTGAGGCCACCGGCCCTGGCTTAGTTCGGGGCTGCCGCACCCAAGGGCCCAGGCAGGACGTCCAGGGTCTCCCTGGTTCTCCTCACAGGCCTGATGGGACAGTCACCCTGGAGCCGGCCACAGCAGCTTACCAAGGTAGGGTCCAGGCCACCGCCACTCATGCTGTAGTGAAGGGACGGCTGGCAGAGGCAGCCCAGAGCTGGAGGGAAGAGGGCCGGGGAGAGCCGGCGGGAGGGGAGTAGGAGCCACGGGGCCCCCCTCAGGGCCAGATAGGAGGGACCAGCAGAGAGGGGGTATGGGGCTTGAGGTCCAGGAAGAAGTCACAGCACATGAGGCGGGGAATGTTCCAGAAAGAGGAACCAGAATATGGTGGGAAGCCTTGGGCAGCCAGTGGGGGGTGGCCGAGGGGATGCTCCTGCTTGCTTGCCCGCCTGACCCCGGGGCCAGCATAGAGGGCCTGAGCAGAGGGGCCCCAGGAGGCTTGGGTGGAAGGAGACTCTCGGACCCGGCATCCTCTTCCAAAGTCACCTTCAGTCCTGGGCTGGCCGGGAGCCTGGGCCTGACACCACCCTCCAGGCCAGAGGCCCGACCCCTGAGCCTGAGGTGCCAAATGCCCAAAAAGTCTCAGCTTGACACAGCGCGGTCCTTAGCAAGACAAATAACCGGTACTCTGGCCTCTCCCGGGTCCTAGTTGGAAGGCGGCAGGCTAGGCGGTTCGGGCCCACTCTCCTGGGTCTTGGACAGCCACCTGGCCATTTTGCAGTCAGGAGAGCTGGCAGAGCCCTGCAGGGCGAGCCAGGTCCCCTCGCAGCCCACGGCCCAAGGCCCTGTGGGCGGCCACAGCCAGGAAGTCTTGGGCGGGGGAAGGAGCCGGAGTTCTGGGCAGTGTCCTCGGCTCTACCCCCAGCAGCCCTCACACAGGCTTTGGCCAGACCAGCCCCTGCATCTGGGAGGAGCGGGTGGGCAAGGGGGGTGGCGGGGCCGACCCCAGCCCTTGCTGGAGGTCCTGAGGGGGAACTGCAGGTCCCGGCGCGCCGTAGGTCCCACAGAGCATTGGCTGCCAGGGGTCAGGGGTGAGAGGGCTTGCACTTGAGGGCCACCGGGGGCCAAGCCCCAGGGCGAGAGCTGGCCCGAGGGATGCCGGGCCCGGGGCCTGGGGCTGGATCACGTGGTCGCTGGGGCCGGGCCTGCAGCATGGTGGCCGGCAGCCAAGCCCCTCCTGCCGGCCTTTCCCATCGGCCGGGAGACGAGCCTCGGGATCGGGGTCAGACCAGGCCTGCGGCCTGGGCTCCTCAGCTGCTGCCCACCGAGCTCCAGCTCCCGCGCCAGTGCCTTGGCCGCGGAGGGCGTGGCTGTGTTCCCGGGAACACCTAGAAACCGGCTGCTTGGAAACACTGCGCGTTGCCATGTGCTCTGCCTCCGCCCGCCGGGAGGCTGCCCCCGCACTGGCCACGGCCCACGCCCGCAGGCTGCGGAATGTGCCCCCGTGCCAGCCCCCCAGAGCTGTGGCCGTCTCCTGAAGGAGCCCACTCGGAGCCGAGTCCGGTCCCCAGGCTGGCGGCCCCCGGCCTGCCGGGAGCGCAAGCCCGAGCCCTGGCCCGTCCTGCCGAGGTCACAGCTCCACAGGGCAGGCCGCCTGTGTCCGGGCCGCGTCTGGAATGTGGCTCTGCCCCATCCCAGCCTCGGCGCATTCCTGGTGTGAGCCGGGCCAGCCCGGGGAGCTTTTTCCACGATCCGGTGCCAGCCCTGGGGGGCTCAGGGGAGGGGAAGAGGACGGTTTCCATGGCAACCTCACTTTTTGTTATTTCTTATTTTCTTTTTTATGGTTTCTCCAACTTTGAAGCTCTCCAGACAGTTCTTAGTCTACAAAAGGAAAAGTACTTTTCCTTCTCTCCCAAGGCCCCCACCGGGCCGCCCTCCGCTCGCTGGGGAGCCGGCCCCTTCCCCACACCACCCGGGCTAGGACTTCAGAACCAACCAGACACCCCGCGCCTTCGGAGGTTCGTTTCTAAAACATTTGAGAGGAAATGATTTTACTCCGAACACAGCAGGAAAGTGTTTGCAAAAGAGCCCTCCCCTCAGCCATGGCCCCGCAGCACTGGGGGCCCCGCGACCTGGGGTTCTGGGCGCGGCTGGCCCTGCCGGGCAGGGTGTATTGGACCTTGTTCACCGTGCCCAGCTCTGCCTCTGGGATGCCATGTCCTCACCGGGCCCACGGTGGGTCTTGACCGTGTGCCCAGCACCCCAGGAAGACGGCAGCCCGGTCCTGCGGTCACCCTGTGAGGAGTGGGAGCAAGGGGCAGGTGTGTGGGGGCGGCCTGGGGGCAGGCCTCCCCGGGGCCAGTCCCACCTGTCCCTTGCAGGGGAGTGCGTGGTGCTGATCGGAGATGTGGCCGCTCCTCCATTCCTGGGCCACACACTGCCCACTGCCTTCAAACACCTGCGCATCCTGGCAAAAGGGGTGGACCGGGGGCCCCACATCCCCAGAGAAGGCCCTGAAGGATGCGCCACAAAGCTGCCAGCACCTCAGTGACGACCTGGCCTCTGTGGAGGCCGCCCTCAGTTTGAATGGGAAGAGATACCCTCGGCTCAGCCTCCAGGCCCAGCCTCCAATGCAGAGGGCGGGTGGGGAGCCCTCACCCGGCTCACTGCGGCTGGCTTAAATAAAGTGCCGCAGCTACCACCCAAGCCCGTGTCCGTGGCCCCTGCTCTGCACAGAGCCCTGGGAAGGCACGGGTTGGGCAGGACACGTGGGGGCTCATCTCAGCGCCTTGAGCCTGGGCCCACGGTGGTCCCCTGGCTCCCTTCCAGATGGGCAGGTCTGCCCCCACACTGGCCCCAGGCCTGGCCGAGGTTGGCACCGGAATCCTCTGCCAGGCTGGGAGGAGGGTCCCTGTCCCCCTACACCGAGCCCAACAACCAGCCCCTTGGAGCCGCCTGGCACCTCCCACCGCGGCTTCCTCTCTGCCCCACGCCCCCACACCGCGCTGGCAGGGAAGGTGACTGGGGATGACAGCTCCTCTGGAGGGCACCCTCAGATCTGGATGTGGTGGGGGACCGTGGACACAGAAGGTGGCTACGGCAAACTGCCCAGGCCCCTGGCCTCGTCATGCCTGCCAGGCACACATGTTGTTTGGCTGGGTCTCCCCAGGTGCTAGATGGGTGTCAGCCTCACCCCGACACCCTACCTCTCGGGAGCCACCACTTCCTCCACCAAGATGCTAGGCCCTGGGGAGGGGCATCCAGGGCCCAGCCCCAGGTCTGCACTCAGGTCCATGTGCCCAGCCACCACCCCTTGGCAGGACGGGCTGTCATCCCTGACCCCACACTGCTGGGAGTTTACCCATCTCCTAGGCCATGTGCACCACCCTAGACCTGCACAGGCAGGGGCGAGGCACTGCGGACAGGGTGACGGCCAGCAGCTATGGACACTGAAGTCATTTCTGGCTTCATACGTGGCTGCATGAAGGTGGGGGGCAGCTCCTGGGCACATCTGGGGTGACAATCTGCCCAGGACCTCAGGGCTTCGTAGCGAGAGTCCCCTGGGCAGCCCTCGAGGAGAGCCTGGGCATCCCCCGGTCCTATGGACACACTGAGAAGGCTTGCTGTGGCTGCCTGTGGCCCAGGGGCCTTTGCCAGGACGGGCCGGGCCAGCGCGTGGGGTACTGAACTCCTGTCCTGGAGGTGTCCGGCATAGGTCGAGGACCCACTAGCAGTGCGGTGGGGAGCTGAGTGTCCCCCGAGACCCCGGCTCTGAGCGCTGCCCATCTGAAGCCGAGAGCCGGAGTGGCCACCATCCTGCCTAGCAACTAGGCATTGTGTGGAGGGTGCCAGCGGCCCTCCTGTGACTAAAGGCCTGGGGTCCCCAGGGCACCCACACTTCCCAGTCCAGACAGCAAGGCCAGCGGCCTGCCTCATCCAACCCTGAGGCTGGTGCCCACAGCAAGGTCACACCTCCCCGCCTGGCTATCCCCACGGCCCCCAGAGCTTGGGGCTGGTTGGCACAGCCATGGGCTCAGGCCTCTGGTCCCTGGCCACCCTATGGTGCCCACAGTGCTGACCCTGCCCCATGCCCTTGGAGCGACCACCAGCCCCCCACCGGAGGGGCAGCTCTGGGCCCGCCTGGGCCACCTGCCTCCCAGGGGCTGGGCACCAGCCAGGTTGGGCCCCACGGGCAGAGCAGACTGCCTGTGCTGCTGGGTCTTGTGTGCCCTGAACCCCTGCATGGCTGCCCCGAGCACGGGTCCCCTGCACCTGTGCCTGCCCCTGAGCTCCACAGATCACCTCGTAGCCCTTTTTCACTTCAAGATGAAACCACATTTCTAGCCGGGCTCGGTGGCTCAGCCTGTAATCCCACGCCTTTGGGAGGCTGAGGTGAGTGGATTGCCTGAGCCCACGGGTTCCAGACCCACCTGGGCAGCAAGACCTCATCTCTACAATAAAATAAAAAAAATTAGCCAGGTGTGGTAGCGCACGCCTGTAATTCCGGCTACTCGGAAGGCTGAGGCAGAAGGATCGCCAGAGCCCAGCAGGTCGAGGCTGCAGTGCGACCACTGCACTCCAGTCTGGGCGACAGAGTGAGACTCCAACTCAAAAAAAAAAGAAACCACATTTCTGTTAAAAGAAACAGTAAAATGCTTTCGTTTATTAAGAAAAAACTGCTGGGAACAGCAACAGCTGCTGCCTCTTTGAGGCATGGAGAGTCCTTTGGCGTGTAATTCCTGGTCTGCATCCTCTGTTTTCAAAGTCACAAACCCCACGGCAGGACACTGAGAGTCGTGTCCCCCAGGGTGCCTTGGGGGTGACCTGGGGGGCTCCTCCATCCACGACAGGTGTGTCCCGGGTCCAGGCTGACTTTTGGTGGGTAGAACCTCCCCCTTCCATGGTTACCCACAAGCCTGAGCAGGTCTCCGCCCCCAGGGTGCAGAGCTCCCGTGGGTCCTGTCATTCCTGGGGCGCCACTGAGTTGGAGATGGCAAGATGGCCTCCTGCTCCTGCCAGGCGGGGCTCTGGGGTGGTTAAGGTGACCATCCTCAGCTAGGCTGTCCCCGTCGTCCACCCCATGTGGACTGGGCCAGCCGTGGATGCCAAGCCCAGGGTGCTGGGCAGAAGGCTGAGTCCAATGGGCAGCCTCACCTCAACCATCCCTTGGATGCTGGACCTCCATCCTAGGCACACAGAGCACAGCCCTGCGCCCACAGAGGGGGCCTCGGGGCTGGAGGAGTGGGTGGACGTGGCAGAGCAGTGTCTCTGCCACCCAGGGCAGATGTGCCCGAGCCCTTGGCAATGAGTGGCCACATGCCCTGCCATGGTGCTGCAGCCTCCCAGGCCCTACTGGGCGGGCTCGCTTCCGAACGCTGGCCTGGAGGGCAGCCCTCAGCCATGGCTGTGCGAATACCCCCGGTTCGGGCCAGGGTGGCCAGGCCGTGTGGCTATCTGGCCGCCCAGCAACATGGCCCCTGCAGGCTGAGCCAAGGCCCCTCCCAGGATGGGCCCTCCTGGCCAGGGGGCATGAGGAACATCTGCCTCTGCCTGGAGACATCTGGGCACCTCCCCTGGGAGCCAGCGGTGTGTGGGCAGGTAGGGGCCTGGGACTCAAAGCCCACCCTCTGGCCAGCTCACAGGTCAGCAGGGGCAGGTGTGGGTGCACAGTCCTACTCAAGCAATGGAGGGTGGCAAGAGGCTGCCTCTACCTCCCCACAAGGACGGAGAGAGACAAAGACAGAGAGAGGGAGGGAGGGAGAGGGACAGAGAGAAGCAGAGAAAGACAGAGAGGGATAGACAGAGAAAGAGGGTCAGAAAGAGAGAGAGATGGAGGGGGGGATACAAAGGGAGAGGGACCAAGAGAGAGAGAGACGGTCAGAAAGAGACAGAAGAGACAGAGACAGATGGACAGAAAGAGGGAGACATAGACAGGTGGGGCAGAGAGCTGGAGAGAGAGGGACAGAGAGAGAGAAAGAGATGGGGGGAGAGACATGGAGAGAGAGAGAGACGAACAGAGATAGAGAGAGGCAAAGAGACAGACACACAGAGAGACAGAGAGAAAGATGGAGAAAGAGTTGAACAGAGACAGATGGGGAGGGAAAGTCAGAGAGAGACTGAGAGGAAGAGCAAGAGAAAGACACACAGAGATACAGAGATAGAGAGACACAGAAAAGAGAGACAGAAAGAGAAACAGAGACGGGGCGCTGCCTCTCCCTGCCTGTCCCCCTGCAGGGCTGCAGCCGGGACGCCCCCCAGATGGCCCAGGAGCCCCTGGGAGTCGGCAGGATGGCACCGCCAGGACACAGTTCAGAGCCACACAGCCTCACCAGGTGAAGGTGGTACCTCCCAGCCCTTCCTGCAGCAGGGAGTCACTCAGGAGGCCTGCCCAAGCTCCCTCTGCAGCCTGGGCAGGCCAGTGCTCTCCGTGCTGATGCTGCTGGATGCCAGCTGTGCAGAGCAGTGCCTGGCGAAGGGCCTTCCTGGAGGGGCCCGGTACCCAGCCTGCCAGACCAGCTCCTAAGCGGCCTGACCCACCCCTGCAAGCGTCAACCCTGGTAGAGTGAGCAGGAGTCACTGGCCTGTCATGGCAAGACCACTGTCCAGCAAATAGTTCTGGAGTCTGAGGGCGACCCTGCCA
>NW_007255999.1:39342-39865 GCF_000164805.1 Carlito syrichta | reverse complement strand
TGGCAAGACCTCATCTCTACAATAAATCAAAAAATCAGCCGGGCATGGTAGCACATGCCTGTAATTCCAGCTATTCGGAAGGATGAGGCGGAAGGATTGCCAGAGCCCAGCAGGTCGAGGTTGTGGTAGCCGGGAGCGGCCACGGCACTCCAGTCTGGGCGACAGAGTGAGACTCCAACTCAAAAAAAAAACAAAAAATTAGCTGGGCGTGATGGTGTGTGCCTATAGTTCCAGCTACTTGGAAGGCTGAGGTAAAAGGATCGCCTGAACCCAGCAGATCAAGGCTGGGGTGGCCGTGAGCAGCATGCTACTGCACTCCAGCCTGGGAGACAAAGTGAGACTCCAACTCAAAAAAATAAAAACAAAAATAAATAAATAAATAACCAGAGGGGATATAGACAAAAGCAGATTGACCATGAATTAATGATTTGTTGGAGTACTTAGGGACTCATTATTTTTTTTAATTTTTTATTTTTTGAGTTGGAGTCTCACTCTGTTGCCCAGACTGGAGTGCAGTGGCCGC
>NW_007255999.1:31520-38784 GCF_000164805.1 Carlito syrichta | reverse complement strand
AAAAAAAAAAAAAAAAAAAAATCCAGATATAAACAAAGAACATTCCATGGGATTCCATTTCTATTAGGTATAAGGACAGGGAAAAGTTATCTATGGTGCTGAAGTCCAAACAATGGTAACCCTTGGGGAGGGGGCCAGGAATACTTAAGGAGATGCAAGGGAGCTGGGGAGGAGCTTCTAATGTTCTGTCTCTTGACCTTTGTGCTGGTTACATGGGTGTGTTTAGTTCGTGAAAATTCACTGAATTCCATACTTTTTTTTTTTTTTTTTTGAGTTGGAGTCTCACTCTGTTGCCTGGACTGGAGTGCAGTGGCTGCTCCCAGCCACCGCAGCCTTGACCTGCTGGGCTCTGGTGATCCTTCCCGCCTCAGCCTTCCAAGTAGCCGGAATTACAGGCATGCGCTACCACGCCCGGCTGATTTTTTTTTTTTTTTTTGCGTTGGAGTCTCACTCTGTCGCCCAAACTGGAGTGCAGTGGCTGCTCCCGGCCACCACAGCCTCGACCTTCTGGGCTCCGGTGATCCTTCCACCTCAGCCATCTGAGTAGCTGGAATTACATGTGCGCGCTACCACACCCGGCTGATTTTTTGATTTATTGTAGAGATGAGGTCTCGCTGCCCAGGCGGGTCTCGAACCTGTGGGCTCAGGCAGTCCACTTACCTCAGCCTCCCAAAGGCGCAGGATTACAGGCTGAGCCACCAAGCCTGGCTTAAAAATTATTTCTTAATAAACACAACTTATCACACATGCAAACAAGAATGCCCCCTGCCACCGCCCCACTTAGAGGTGGCATAAGTCAGAACCCCATCCAACCCGCTCAGTTTTCTCCAGCGGTCATGTTCCCCAGTCCTGTACAGGCCAGTCCATTCCCTAGTGCCACTCACTGTCAGGAAGTTTGTGGATCCGCTCCCCGAGACTGAGGAAGAATGGATGTTTCATGGCATCCTCTGCGGAGATCCGATTTCGACCCTCAAACTGAGTTGGGGGTGGGGGGAGAATATTAGTATCTTCAACGAGCAGGTCTTTCTTTCTGCCCACCTCAGATCCTGACCTTGAGGGTCTGTTTCCCCACACCTGGCATCCTTTACCCTCAAGGCTGGCCCAGGAAGGTGGTCTCACCTGCAGCAGCTTGGTGAGGAGGTCAGCCCCATCGCTATCAAGCCTACCGCAAGGACAAGGAGACGAGCTTTAAGTTGAGTTTGGGGAGAGTTGTCTCCTAATGCCCACCCACCCACCCACCAGCCTCACCGGGGTGCGTGGCTCAAGAGGGCCTCAGCTCGGTACTTGGGATAGTTGTATGTCTTGAATTCCTCATTGGACAGGATGCCTGGCCACGTTTCCTCAGTTGGGGTTCCTAGCAGGGAAAAGGATTACCCCAAATATCTCATAAAGTCCTCCCTGCATGTCCCCACAGCTTCCAGGGTCTCCTCACCTAATATGCGGAAGATGAAGTGCAGCTGTTCCTCCACTGTGGAGCCCGGAAAGAGGGGTCGGCCTGTGGCCATCTCATAGAAGATGCAGCCCACACCCCTGGGCAGGGAGGGCACAGTGAATAGGGAGGCAGTTGCTGAGTGGCTGTTATGACCAAGCCACTCCCTTTTTTACATGGCCTCTGCCATGCTTCCACATGTCCTTACCACATGTCAATCTGGGTAGAGTAATCCGTGGACCCGAGTAGGATGTCAGGAGGCCTGTACCACAGTGTCACCACCTCATTGGAGTATGTCTTCGTTGGAATTGACTTGGCCCGGGCCAGGCCTGGGAAGCAGAGAGAAGGGGCAGCTAGAACAAGGAGGTTGTGGGCAAAGTCTGGTGAGGCTGAAGGGGAATGAGACTACGTGGTCATGGGGAAGGGGGAGGCTGAGAGAGTAAGGCTGGGGATCCATAAGAATAAGGGGGAGGCCGGTGGTACCAAAGTCAGCTAGCTTGAGCTCTCCCCTCTCGTTGATGAGTAGGTTCTGGGGCTTGAGGTCTCGGTGTAGCACCTTCTGCCGGTGGCAGTAGGCCAGGCCACGGAGCAGCTGGAACAGGAACAGCTGGGGACCCAGGAATGGCAGGCAGAGGTCAAAGAGTGTCCACCAGCCCGACCCCCAGCAGGCACTGCTTCCCTCCCAAACACAGACACTGAGTGCGGAGCCTTGTCACACAAAAAAGGACAGGGTCCCAGTGCCCTCCAAGGGCTCCCAGCAAAAAAAGTCAAACGGGAAAAGTCCGTTTCTGGGAGATGTGTGGGATGAAGTGGGTGAGTGGGGGCCCCCTCGTGCCCCAGCTTCCTGCCCCACACCCACTTTCACGTTGTGCATGTTGATAATGTTCCCACAGTCATCCAGGTACTGCTTCAGGTCCTTGTCCTGAGGATAGAAGAGGTGGTACAGGAACAAGGATTACATGCTGTGACTCCTGGGGCTATCTCCTCACCTCTCCCTCAGGACCCACTGCCTCCTGTCCTTACCAGGTACTCAAAGACAAGGGTGAGAGACTTCTCCGTGTGGATAATGTCATGTAGCGTGACGATGTTAGCGTGTTTGAGGTCCTTGAGCAGGGAAACTGCAGGAAGCATGGGAACAGAATGGGGTAGAGTCCAAGTCCCACCCTCAGGAAAAACACTAAGACAAGGACCAGACAGGGATGAGCTCAGGGATTCCTTCTTTTCACATTTTTTTTTTTTTTGAGTTGGAGTCTCACTCTGTCGCCCAGACTGGAGTGCGGTGGCCGCTTCCGGCCACCGCAGCCTTGACCTGCTGGGCTCCGGCGATCCTTCCTCCTCAGCCTTCTGTCTTTTCACATTTTAAGGTAATGCCTCATAGTCACCAGCTCTAATGCACCCTATGCCAGAAAGAAGTTGTGTCTCCATGTTCCAGATATGGAAAATAAGGCTCAGAGGACAGTATTAAGCAAAAAGCTGGGGCTGCAGCACCAGTCTCATATGACACCAGATTTTCACAACCTGTTTTTGATTTCTGGGAAAGGGCCTTGCTCTAATCCTCAGTACCCAGGCCTGCAGCATTGCATGAAATTGAGTTTGCACACTCAATTTTTGTACAATTCAAATTCATTCCATGTGATATTCTGACTAGAAACTGTTGTGGCAAGTAAGGTGGTGAGCACTTTCAGGGGTGCTCTCAGAATCAAAGCAAGGACCCTGGTTTGTAACTCAATCACCTTTTCTCTAAACAGGAATGGATTCCTGGTTACCCTGATTAATACTTGGATATATGGATGACAGGCATTCTCATGAAAGGCAGAGCACTGGGGGCATGGCTCCCAGAACCTTCAGTCTCTGTTCTCATCATGAAGCATGTGTGTGTACACCATGGGGAGGGTTCAGGAAGCCTGGAGCAGATGGGATGGGGTCTGTACCTTCTCGGATGGCGGTACAGGGTGCCCCCTCTTCATGCTCCAGTCTGATCTCCTTGAGTGCCACAAGGTTGTCTGTGAGCTTGCTTTTGCCTTTGTAGACGGTGGCATAGGTACCCTGGAGTGTGAGGAAGTGTGACAGGAGAGATGCTATGAGACTACAGGGAGTTCCCACTGAAACCCATCCCCAGCATGGGCCTCCTAGCTGTCTCTCACCTCGCCTAGCTTGTCCAACTTGATGTAGGTCTCCAGTTTCCCAAAGCCAATCTCGGACTGTGGGATACAGGAGGCAGGTTGAAGCAGGTTCGAGGAAAGGGACTGTGAGAGGTGGAGGAAGAGGAGGAGAAGACAGAACAGAAGGTGCTTACCAGGCTTACACGACGGAGGCGGCGGCTGAGGGGCTTGTCAAAGATGGGGCTATTGAGGGTCAGCTTCTCAAGGTAGCCCTCGGGCAGCCGGATGTCAGCTGGTAGCGACAGGCGCTTGTTGATGTCCTAGCAAGCAAGGCAGGAGACAAACAGGACCATGAGCTCCACCTACCCAGGCGCAACCCCCTTTTCCAGCTCCTCTACCATCCAGACAGGGGGTTAGGCACCTCAGTGGAGATCTTGCGTGGGGGATGGTTGCGCATGCGCACCCTCACTGGAGACTGCACCTCATCCGAGGACGTGGCTGAAGCCTGGTCACTCTCCCCATCAGACCCCATCTTCAAGTCCTCGTGTACAATCTCTGGTGGTGAGGAGAGGGGGAGGAAAGGCCAGGTGGGGTCAGGAATCATAGGACACCTCCTCCCCCATGCAACACCTTCCACCATCACACATGTATGTACATGGCCCCCATAGGAGCCTAGAGTCCCTCAGGGAGAGGGTGGTGGGACCCAAGGAAAGTCTGGTACATCCAGGACAGGATGAATGGGAGAGTATAAAAGTCATCTAGTGGAGCACACCCTTGCAAAATGAGCTGAGACTGTGGTTGGTCCAGAGCCACTCAGTAGGGAGGCCATGGCAGAGGTCACCAAAGACTGTGGTAGCCAAAGGCCTGAGAAGACATGCCCAGAAGGCCTGATGGGGCCACCACAGTATGCAGGAGAGGGGCAGAGGGAGCCCTGGGGCAGCTGTGACAGGCAAGGCATCCTTCCTCCCTCTGGGACCTGGGCACAAAACCAAGGAAAGGGACACAGATAGACAGATAAAAAGAGGGTGTTGAGAGAGGATGGGAAGGAAGACATGATGGATAGGAAAAGGGAAGAAAATAAAGAGGAAAATGAAAACACGAGTCTAAGAGGAACTTGGCCAGGAGGCAGGATCTGGGAACCAGCATGGGTACAGGGGAGAGAAAGAAGTCAGTGGACCCACCTGGTGCAGAACTCAGTGGGCCCCGACCAGAGCGAGGTTCCCCAGGAGCAGCACGTGTGGGGGCCTCTCCAGGGTCACTACCGCCACCACCACCACTCTCATCCAGGCCTATCTGCTCAGGGGCACCATTGGTCTTGTCTATGCCTCGGCCACCTCGGAGTGTCATTGACAGCTGCCGTTTGATCTTCTTCATCCGATCCATGGCAACCTGAGCAAGGGGCATGGATAGAAATGGATTTCCTATTAGCATTGCTTGACCACCACGGGTATCCCAAAGCCCATGACAACTAAGTGCAGAGCACTGACGTGACCTTGTGTCAATGCCCATCCAACCACTATGGACACTTGGATTTCTGGAAACCTGACATGGATGGGGACTCTTGTTAGTGCCTGCCCACTGACAGCCAGTCCCTTGGGATCCTGCTCCTAAGTAGCTCACCTGGGTACTCAGACTTGAGTGGCTAGTTGAGGATAAGAGCCCACCTAGTGGTTTGTTGGTCTCTAGGGGGACAATCTCATTGTAGGAGCAGTAGGCGCCACAACAGATATTCTCAGGTACAGCAGCAAGGGTGGGCCTAACTGCGAGGGTGACAGAGGCCTTGCCCAGAACCGTGGGACCACTGACACAGCCCTGGGCATGCCCATAGAATGGCATATTCTGCTGACACCAGCCCCACACCACCCCTAACTGCCAAGGCAGAATGCTCCCTGTGGTCACAAGGACCCTCTTGACTCCCCTAGCAACCATTATCATGGCAACTATTGGACCACCCCAATGGTCTACCCAGGTGGGGGTGTCGGGGGGGTTCTGCCCAGACCTAACCACTGGGTAGGGTTGCTGGGAGGGGTCTCAACACACACAAGCTGTCCTCAGGGCTGCTGGAAAGGTTTGATCAGGTTAGGACCCCTAGCGTCCAACCCAGACTTTACAAGCCAGGTCACATTTCTCCTCTACTCAGGAATATACCACATCTCCCTTATCCCTCCAAATAAACACCGCAGTCTTCAGTGTGGCTCACAGGGCCGTTTACTTCTGTTGCCTCTCTGTTCCATCTCCCCCTTGATCATTTCTAGTTGCTATTCTGCAATCACATCCAGCAGAGTCCCACCTCAAGGTGTTTGCACTGGCTATTCCCAGTACCTTCCCCTAACTTTCAAAATAACTCACTCCCCTCCCGCTTCAGGCCATTGCTCAAAGGTCACCTTTTTCATGAGGCCTCCATGAATAACCCTATTTAAAATCTCAACCATTCTAAGTTTCTTTACCTTGCTAATTATTCCCCAGCACTCATCAGAAATGATACCATCTACTTATTGGTTTCTTTATTCTTTACTGTCTACCTTCTCACTGCCACAACTAGAAGGTCAGCTCCTCCACAGTGGATTTTTGTCTGTGTAAGTCATGGCTATATCTTGAGGACCTGGAATAGTGACTGCACAGAACAGATGCTCAAAAAGTGCTTATGGCAGAAACGAGTGAAATGGGGCTGAGGGTCTAGGACCAACCTCTTCTAGGTGGTGAATCCCTGCTACTCACGAACAACCAACCCTAAACAAGGTAATCCAGGGATGCTGGCATCAATAGGAAGATGACCTAGATGGGCTGCTGGAGGGAATGGGGCCACCAAAAAAGCTTAGGCCAGCCTTCTACTGCTTCCTCCTGGGCAATGAGCCAGGAAGGAGGGGGAAAGACCTGGCCTAGGAACCATCTGGACTCACAGCAGGGCCTAAGATGGCCCTGGGCCCAAGGGAAGTAAAGCTAGATAGGAGGTCGAGGATGAGGCCGGGGTTGGATTTGAGGAGAGAAATGGGTCATCTGTTACCTTTAAATTAGGTGCTTACTCCAGCAGTTCCTACCCCTATTCCTTCCTGGCTGAACTCACTGACCCCAGGAGGGGCAGAGGGGCCAGCCTAGTAGAAAGACTTCAGATAGAGGATGAGGTCTACCCACAGAAAACCCAGGATAACAACAACAAAAAAAGTCCTAACCCGGGAGGTGAACACTAGAACTAAGGCTGAGGAAGGTGAAGCATGGCCAGCTCCCAAAGATTACCTTGTGTCCCCATATGGCATGGTTACCCAGTTGCTTTGCAGGTTGTGACAGGGAATGGGGGGGGGCTGGGGAGGACCGTAAGTAGGGCTGAATGGAGGATAGGGTGGGAGTCAGAGGAGCCATAGGTCCACGATCTCTAACTGGAAACCTCAGGGGCTGAACATGTTCTGGAGTTCAGTTTTTTGGGTATTTCAGTAAGATGGAATACAAAATGATGCAACACTCCCAGAAAGGGGGGCAGGCAGGCCCCTGTGAATGGAGATACTTTCATATGCAATGAAACTTTTAAATATCACTTCAGTTGTCTGAGATTTGTAGATTTCAGAATAAGTGAAGGAAGAAGCAAGAAACTGCACATAAAACTTCACCCCAGCCGGGCTCGGTGGCTCAGCCTGTAATCCCGTGCCTTTGGGAGGCTGAGGTGAGTGGATAGACTGAACCTGCGGGTTCGAGACCCGCCTGGGCGGCGAGACCTCATCTCTACAATAAATCAAAAAAT
>NW_007255999.1:29175-31420 GCF_000164805.1 Carlito syrichta | reverse complement strand
GCAGCAGCCACTGCACTCCAGTCTGGGCAACCGAGTGAGACTCCAACTCAAAAAAAAAAAACAAAAACAAACAAAAAAAAAAACTTCACCCCAAAAAGGACACATGTGCTTCCTGATCCCTGAGGCCACACATCCATCCTCAGCCTACACTCATACTCAAGGATACTCACCACCTCATATAACACTGAACACTAAGGACCACTAGTCATCACACTCTACTCCTCCCATAAACACACACCTCCATTCTGTCTTGATCCCCATTAGCACACACTAGTCCTTCAAGAAGGTCGCACTACATCTTAACTCCTATTAGCACCCACAATCTCCCCTTTATCTCCTATCCCATCAGCATCCAAAGCCCTAACATATCACACTGAACTCAGCATACACTCAGCCCTCTCTAAGTAACTCTAGTCATCACGTTCTTGGGCCCCTACCTTGCTCAGCTGCCTGTTAGCTTCTCCATGTACTGACCCCCTCATTAACATATTATTCCCCATGATTTTGACCCCTATTAACACACTTAGGTGCTCTACTGGTGACCCTGCATTAGCACCCACCGGACCTTCTCCATGTTGCCCTGAATCCCATTAACACAAAGTGAACCTCCTGACCAATTTTGCCCACGCTCAAGGCCCTTCACAGCTATGGCCATCTTTAACACACATTCCAGTCCCTGCACTATCTTATCCCCTCCATCAGCACAAGCTGAACCTTCACTCCAACCTGACCCCTGTTAGCACACACTGGGTCTCATACACTCCTGGCTTCCCTATTAGTACACCCTGAACCCTTACTCAGCCCTATTCTACAGGGCTGAGGAACAGACACACTGTTCTATAATGGCCTGAACCTCATTAGTGCACACAGGTCTTCATTCAACCCTGACCCCCATTAGCACACCTAGATCATCACACATTCCTGTCTTCTACTTCTCTTTGCTTCAATCCCTTCACAGCTATATCCTGTTGGTTCACATTTGGATGTCTTTATGCACCCTGATCCCCCTTATTACACATTAGATCCTCTCCACAGCTCTGTCCCATCCCATTAACACTCCCTGGAACCTCAACACAACACACTCCGGTCCCCCACAGACACAAACACACTATCTTCACAAAGTTGTGACATTCATTAGTATATTCCAGATCTCACACAGCTCTGACTCTTCCCTCAATGACACACATTTAAGTGCTTCTATGGCTCTAAACCCACATTCAGAGTCACTAGAACGTCATATACTGTATTATCCTGCCCCTTCCCAGTTTGCCCTGGAGTCTTACATTCCGTGTTCATGGACACACACCTCACACCACTGTAACCCTCTTACAGTGCTAAGACACTTTTCTCATCACCACCCCCTCCACACATGTAGATACACAATTCTCATACCTGTTAGCGCAGGTTTAGGCCTTCAACTGTCCTGCCCCCTTTGTACACCTTCACCCTCCACCACCCTGCCTTCATTACCATTATACTGGGCCTCACACTAGCCAGACCTTTATTACCACATGCACACACCCTCTACAGCCATGACCCATTAGCACACACACAGCACTTGAGTCCTTCGACTACCTGGCCTCCATGAGCACACCAGTACTCTCATACACCGCAGTCTCCCATGGACAGACACACGGCATTAACACCATCCCGACCCTCATCACCACACACGAGGCCTCAGTGCCCTGATCCTACTGGCACACATTCTGGTACCTCTACCATCCCATCCCCCATTAACACACACTGAGCCTTTCTACGTCCCTACTAGTATGTCCTGGAACTTGCCCGACACCTTACCTCCTATTACACACCCTTGGGGCGCTCGTCGCTCTGCACCCCCCTTTCCATTAGCAGACATTGGACCTCAAACCTCACACAACCCTAAGGCTTATTACCACATGTTCCGACCCCTGCACTGCTCAGGCCCCCATTAGCAAAGCTCGAGTCCTTCACCACTCTGCCACCCATTTCCACACCCTCAGGTCCTCTGATCACTCTGCTCCCCATTAGAACCCACAGCACTTCTCATCCCTAGCTTCCAGGACCGGCCCAGGGCGGGGCCAAGGTCAGGGAGGCCCCAAATGACCCCCTGTCCTGGTGCATTCTGGGAAATTCGCTGGGGGAGAGAGCACCTGCCAGGCCGGCAGCCCAGACCCCCAGGCACCGCCCGAGGTTGGGGTTGGTTCTGCAGGAGGAGGGGCAACCCCCACCCCACGACTCGGGGACGCGCTCACCGGCGGGGGCG
>NW_007255999.1:28240-28777 GCF_000164805.1 Carlito syrichta | reverse complement strand
CGCGCCGCGCTCCGCGCATGCGCACGCACGCGCTCGAAAGGGTGAAGTGGGGAGGAGAGGACTCACCTCGGGCTGCACGTACCAAAAGACCAGTCCGCAGCAGGAGGGGCACGGCCATTGCGCGCCTACAGTGGAATGTGGCGCCGGCCCTGGAACGGAGCCAGGAGGAAGTGTAGAGACTGTTTAGTACTCAATTCCAATCTTGGCAGAAGTTTGCAAGCGCCAAGGTGAGGAGCAGCCAGTAACCTGGTGCATCAGTCACCACTCGCTCCCCCTATTCGGCCTCACTTGGTACATCTCTATGGTGGCAAATGGGACTTTTGCAAGGAGGAGAAAGACAAATGAAGCACTCAGTTCTAGTCCGTTGAGGTGCTTCGAGAGAAAGGAACTTGAAAGGTTAGTGAGAAGACGACCTCTTGGTGAGGTGGCCTGGAGAATCATTGGCCTTTACCACCTTAGATAGGACAACCTAGCCCCGCCCAACTGCCCCCCCTCCGCCACTACCTCATTCCCACTGTGAACGTGTGCAGCCCCGCC